>NC_056746.1:1353865311-1353875311 GCF_019279795.1 Protopterus annectens | reverse complement strand
GGTGTCTGGTCAGATACATTCGAACGGGGCATTGTACTCAATCATAGGTCTAATAAGTGATGAGTACAGGGGACGATGACCTCCTTGATCTAGATGTGAATCCCTTCATGATCAGGTGGGTGATATAGAAGGTTTTCCTAACTACTTTAGCAACATGAGTGTCAAACGAAAGGCTACTGTCAACCTGGGTCCCCAGATCTCTGATGACTTTTCTGTGCTCAGTGGATTGCCACCTATATGGTAGCTAGGGGTAGCCTTGTTTTTCCCAAAGGGTATGACTATGCAATTTTTGGCGTTTAACTTCAGGCCATGGCTCTGGCACCAGTTATCCATTTCTGTGAGGCCCTTCTGGAGGATATCTGTGTCAGATGTGTTTTCGACTATGGCGCCCAGTTTGCAGTCATCTGCAAACTTTGTCAGCCATAACCCTCCTGTGTTTGCTTGTACTTCAGAAAAGTAGATGCCGAACAAGAGTGGACCCAGGACTGAGCCCTGTGGGACACCACTTGTGACAGGCTTTGAGTCTGACATGGCTCCAGCAACTCTGACCCTGTGGGCTCTGTCACTTAGCCAGTTTGCAACCCATCTTGTGATGTATGGGTTTACATTCAAGCTGATGAGTTTTTCGATGATACCTGAGTGGGGTATTGTGTCGAAGGCCTTTGCCAGGTCGAGGTAGGCTGTATGGACTGCCTTTCCCTCATCAATGGCCTTGGTGACTGTCTCGAAAAAGTCAACCAAGTTTAAGAGGCAGGATCTACCTTTGACAAAGCCAAACTGAGTTGGATCCAAAGTCTGCAAGTTCCCTATGTCTTTATTTATGAGTTCCATTATGATCCTCTCCATGGCTTTGCAGATAAGGCTTGTCAAGCTAATGGGCGGTAATTTCCAGGGTCTGTGGAGGCACCGCCCTTATGAAGAGGGACCACAATTGCCGTGCGCAACACCTTGGGAACGTATCCTGAGGTGAGGCTAAGATTAAACAGCTGTCCTAACTGTGGGTTTAATTCCTCATTGAGTTCATGAAGCACACAGCCGGGGACACCATCCGGTCCCATGGATGCTGTGTTCTTTGGCTTAGTGCGGGCAGTTCTCACCTGGGGATTGGAGATGTTTGGGGGCTACAATCCTCTGGAATAGATATCTCTCCTTTGGGGAGGGGAGAAGTTTGCACTGAACCTGTCAGCCAGTATGTTGGCAATGTGTGTAGGTTCAGTAATTTTCACATCATTTTGAACTAATTCTGAGCATATCTGGGAGTTTCCTCCTAGGTTTCTAACATAGCTAAAGAAGGCCTTATGATTCTCTTTAGAGTCCTTGGCGATTTTTCTCTCAAAATTTGCCTTGGATGATTTTATGAGAGCTCTTAGTTTTTACTTATAATGATCAAAGGTGTCTTACCTTTCAAGGATTTTGCTCTATCTTGTAGTAGCTTCCTCCTTTTGTTGTAGAGCTTGTTTATGGCTGGGGTCCACCAGACTGGACGCTTGCCTTTGGTACAGAGAGTCTTAGTTTTGTTTGGGATTGCCTGATCCATGCAGTCCTGTAGGTGCTGGTAGAAGGCATTTGTAAGTGATTCAGCGGTTTGAGTAATGTTTACCACTGGCTCAGGGGCCTTAAAAAAGACCACACTAGTTTTTAGAAGTGTGAAATCGGCTTTTGAGAAGTTTTTCACTGTGGTCTTTTTTGTTTCAGGTGGGGGCGGGATGAGGACCTCCAGCGAGATTAGTTTATGATCTGATCTCACCAGTGAGGGGTATACTTCCGGTGTTGAACATTTTGATCCCATGTTCGTGATGATGAGATCAAGTATGTTTTCTCCTCTTGTGGGGATGGTGACTAGTTGTTCCATGGCATTTGAGTTTATGAACTCCAGGAATCTTTGGGTTAGAGTGTTCGGGCTTGAGTAGTGTTCCCAGTCTATATTAGGGTAGTTAAAGTCACCTAGTATGATGGTGTTTGGAGGTACATTTATCCCCTCCAATGTTTTCAGGAAGGCCATGTGAGGTTCCTGAGTTTGAGAGGGTGGCCTGTAACATGCTACAAATTGCAGAGCAGTCTTGCCTATGGTTAATTGCACCTGGATGGTCTCCGATGCATCATGCGTTGCCACCAACCTTGAGGTGTGGGTGTCCTTTATGAATATGGACACCCCCCCTCCTTTCTTGGTGTTGTCCGGATTTTGGGGCCGGAACGCATGATATGAGGTGAAACCTGTTAGTGCTGGGGTGCTCTCAGGAGCCTTGAACCAGGTTTCTGTCACAGCACAGACATCGATGTTCTCCATATTGAGAAGGGCCTCGAGTGCGTGCATCTTGAGATTGAGACTTCTGGCATTGAGCAGCATTACCCTTAGTTTTTAATGGATCATTTATGGATCATTTATTTGTCACCTCAATTTGTAACAACAAGTCTAGTACCCAATAGCTATTGTGGGTTTTTCTTTCTTACTGTTGATCTGTGTACTCTGCATGTCATGCTTTTTACTGTAAACTCATTTGCTATTGTAACATTAACTATTGTAACATTTACTATTGTAACATTAACTATTGTAACATTTGCTATTGTAACATTAACTATTGTAACATTAACTATTGTAACATTTGCTATTGTAACATTAACTATTGTAACATTAACTAATGTAACATTAACTATTGTAACATTTACTATTGTAACATTAACTATTGTAACATTAACTATTGTAATATTTACTATTGTAACATTAACTAATGTAACATTAACTATTGTAACATTTACTATTGTAACATTAACTATTGTAACATTAACTATTGTAGCATTTACTATTGTAACATTAACTAATGTAACATTAACTATTGTAACATTTACTATTGTAACATTAACTATTGTAACATTAACTAATGTAACATTAACTATTGTAACATTTACTATTGTAACATTAACTATTGTAACATTTACTATTGTAACATTAACTAATGTAACATTTACTATTGTAACATTAACTATTGTAACATTAACTATTGTAACATTTACTATTGTAACATTAACTATTGTAACATTAAGTATTGTAACATTAACTATTGTAACATTTGCTGTTGTAACATTAACTAATGTAACATTAACTATTGTAACATTAACTACTGTAACATTTACTATTGTAACATTAACTATTGTAACATTTACTATTGTAACATTAACTAATGTAACATTAACTATTGTAACATTAACTATTGTAACATTAACTATTGTAACATTTACTGTTGTAACATTAACTAATGTAACATTAACTATTGTAACATTAACTAATGTAACATTAACTATTGTAACATTAACTATTGTAACATTAACTAATGTAACATTAACTATTGTAACATTAACTATTGTAACATTTACTATTGTAACATTAACTATTGTAACATTTACTATTGTAAAATTAACTATTGTAACATTTACTATTGTAACATTTACTATTGTAACATTAACTATTGTAACATTAACTATTGTAACATTTACTATTGTAACATTAACTATTGTAACATTTTACTATTGTAACATTAACTAATGTAACATTAACTATTGTAACATTTACTATTGTAACATTAACTAATGTAACATTAACTATTGTAACATTTACTATTGTAACATTAACTAATGTAACATTAACTATTGTAACATTTACTATTGTAACATTAACTATTGTAACATTAACTAATGTAACATTAACTATTGTAACATTTACTATTGTAACATTTACTATTGTAACATTAACTAATGTAACATTAACTATTGTAACATTAACTATTGTAACATTTACTATTGTAACATTTACTATTGTAACATTAACTATTGTAACATTTACTATTGTAACATTTACTATTGTAACATTAACTATTGTAACATTTGCTATTGTAACATTAACTATTGTAACATTTACTATTGTAGCATTAACTATTGTAACATTTACTATTGTAGCATTAACTATTGTAACATTAACTATTGTAACATTTGCTATTGTAACATTAACTATTGTAACATTTGCTATTGTAACATTAACTATTGTAACATTTACTATTGTAACATTTGCTATTGTAACATTTACTATTGTAACATTTGCTATTGTAACATTGACTATTGTAACATTTACTATTGTAACATTAACTATTGTAACATTTACTGTTGTAACATTTACTATTGTAACATTAACTTATCTATACTTATGGAGCTTTTCTTCCCAGGCCTCCGCTGTAAAAGGACCTGTGTTCACTCGGAACTTCCTGGTAAACAAATGTAAATAATAATAATGATAAAATAATAATCTGTAGCCTAAAAGGTAAAACCCAGATTTGCACTAAACTGATAGTTAATCATACTACATACACTGAGCCTGTGACATAGCAAACCTGTTAGCTGACAGGTTCTGTGAAAACTTCACTCCCCTGTCCCCACCTTACATACCCCATGACATTCCTTACACCTGTCCCCCACCTTGTATCTCTAGAGAGCAGGTTGTATATGTACTCTCTAAGTCCAAACACACAGCATCTATGGGACTTGATAACATCCCGGGCTGCATCTTACATGGGCTCCAACAAGAACAGCAACACTATTCGCTACTCTTTCCAATCATAGACTAAGCACCACCTTCATCCCAGCTGAATGGAAAACGGCCTCCATTATCCACTTTCCCAAAGGTGATGCTTCCACTGACCCTGGGAACTATAGATCTATTAGCCTGACTATCCTTATCTGCAAGGTCATGGAGCAAATCATCATGGACCTTATCAATAAAGATATAGACAATCTACAAACCCTTAAGCCTACTAAGTTAGGATTTGTCAAAGTGATATCATGCCTGTTAAACCTGGTGGACGTTTTTGAGACAGTCATTATAGCCCTGGAAAAGGGAAAACTCTGCAAATGGCCTACCTGGACTTGACCAAGACTTGACACTATTCAACCCTTATATCATTAGGTGGGCCACTAACTGTCTCACCAATAGACCCCATACTGAAAAATAGGGGAACTTCCCCTTCAACAGCACACCCGTAACCAGTGGTATTCCACAGGGATCAGTCCTGAGACTTCTAATGTTCGGAATCTATTTCTCTGAAGTACAAGCAAAAACAAAAGGTCCATGGATGACAAAGTTTGCTAACAACTGCAAACTGGAAGCAGTCATTGAATCATCAAACAATGTCAGCACCCTGCAAATGATTGGTGGCAAGGTTACAGCCTTAAATTCAATGCAAAAAAAATGTATAGCATCCCTTTCAGTAAGAGTGATGTTCCAGCTAAGAGCAATATAAATACCCTATGCATGCATTCAGTGATGAGAGACCTGGGCACACAGGTTGACAGCAACCTTACCTTTGATCACCATGTCTCCACAGTGGTAAGAAGGGCATTCTATATTTCTCATCTCATAAGTAAGGGCATTGCCTCCAGAAAAAAAGAAGTTATAACCTCCCTGTACTCTTCTCTCAAAAGGACAATAATTGAGTACAAAACCCCTTTTGGTGTGTACCTTTCCAAGCACCTGCAGCAACTGGAGAGACCACAAAGTTTGCTGACAAGGAGAATTCAAGGTGTTCAGTATCTGTCCTTTGTGAATCAGCTGAAATCACTGTTACTTTTCTACGTTTCATACAGACTACTAAGAGGCAATATCTGCATTGTGTATAAGGCAATTTCTGACTCTGCTTTATTGGAAATGCAACATATCCATTAGTCCAGTGGCTCACAGGTTACTCACTCCAAAGACGTTAACCTGGTATGTGACATTAATAGAATTTGCTGGAGGGACAGATTTGTCTCCCAGAGGTTACCACACCTGTGGAACAGACTTACAATTTATATAAAGCAGAGCATCTCTTTGGCTCTCTTCAAGCACAGTTTGGATGATTGAATGGGTAACCATAAAGTCACCCTGGGAGATCCACCTGTGTCTTTCTTGGGCAGGGGCAATAAGTGCTGACCATGGAAACAAGGGCAGAACTTGGCTAGGATTGTAAGGGCCCTGTGACTATTAGCCTAGTTACTTCCTATGATCCTATAATTCTTTGAAGTAAAATGGGCAGTACAAATATAAATACAATACATAAATACAAATACAAATATAGGTTCATAGGTTCATAGGTAGGTACTAGGCTATTGGCCCTAGGGCCTATATAAGCCTAGCCAAATGGCATCCTGGCTTTTGCCAACCAAGAAAATTATTTTCCTGTGCCCCTGTCGAGCAGAGCCACAGAAATGATCCCTGGGGTGAATTTCCCATCTCCCATCTAATCATCAAGATTTTTCTTGAAGAGTTCTAATGAGGAGCTTTGTTTGATATAGACACGTAGTCTGTTACAGAGTATGGGAAGTCTCTGGGACAGGAATCTATCCCTCCAGCATGTTCTGTTTATTGTGGTGACAAGGTTTAGGTCCCTACAGCATGTAGCTCAAAGAGATTGGGATTTCTTTACATGGAGCATGTCCTACAGTTCTGGGTTTGACATAGCTTTGTATGTTAGGCAGAGATCGCCTCTGAGTAGGTGATATGCAACAGAGTAAAGCTGGAGTTTTTTGAGACTGTCTGCATAGGGCATCTGTTTGAGGCCAGTAATCCTCTTTGTGAGGTATTTCTGTGGCCATTCCAGTTGTTGTAGATGTCTTGTGAGGTACATATCAAAAGGGGCATTGTAATCTATAATGGGTCTAATGAGTGATGAGTAGAGGGGAACAATGACCTCTTTTTTCCTTGATGAAAAACCTTTTGTGATGAGGTGTGCCACATAGAAGGATTTTCCTGACTACTGTGGTGATGTGATTATCAATGGAGAGACTACTGTCAACCTGTGTCCCAAGTTCTTTTATTACACTTTCAGTGTTAAGTAGACTACCGCCTATGTGATAGTTCATGGGTACAGAGTTTTTACCAAAAGGGATGACAATATAAAGGAATATCCTAAGGAAAGTGTAGCATATAAATATAACAAGTAAAAATCTGCTGTTTTTATAAAGTAGCAACTATGAGCCAGGTGACCTACATTTGATGACCAGTTCAGGCACCTGCAGGAACTGGCATGGAGAATACAGGAGTGATGCAGATTTGGTAGCTTGTTTATTCTTTTGAGAAGGATGCATGAGCTCATGCCTCGGTGGCACATACCAATGGATGAATCCTTGGTGCAGTGTGAAGGTTCCATAAGAACACCATTGTCAAGGGGACAAGCCTGCTCTGAGGTCTTATGCCACTTACAGATGATACACCCCTGCTGAAGAACAAGCCACCCCTGATGACTGCCTCAGTACAGGACCCTTAGTGTATGGGGAATGAATGGGCCAGTAGACCAAGAGAGAATCTAATAGTTAGCAGGCATAGGAAGCAAAAAAAAATACAGATTGTGTGAATATATGCACAACAGCTGTAACAAAACAAACAAGTAAGATGTCCATCATAGTGGGAAGTATTTAATATATAAATAAAGGAGATAAAAAGAGTAAAGATCTGGAGGAGATCATGAACTTTGAATAATGTTTTCATAAAGCCAGTCGACTCCACCACAGTTATGCGTATGTACTAAAGGTTTTATGAAGGATGTTTATAAAAGGTTATATGAAAGATGACTGATATGTATAAAACATACAAAGAAGGACACGTATAAAAGGTTGTATGAAGGATGACATGTATGAAATGTATGAAGGATGAAACATACATATATATAAGGTTGTATGAAGGATGATATATGGATGACAAGGTGAATTTGGCATGGTTACTCTGTACATTAATAACAATATGAAGACCAAAAACTTAAAACACGATGCCACGTAGGCTAGAATCCAAATAGGTCCAGAATTTATTAAGACAAATAATCCAAGGTAAGCACTTTTGTTTGGTAGCTATCACCAAACTTCTTCAGACAAAGTAACAGAGCAAATACAATCCAAGTTATACTACAAGAACACACCCTACCTCATTAATCAATTAAAATCAATTAACAATCATACCAAGTTTTAAAAAGACATATACCCTGAATTATACATATAAATGCAAATACATACCTAAATAATACAAAAATTATTTATATGCATATATTTAAATAATGTAATGAAAAGTTTTATATATATATATATAAACCATAAAACATTACCTAATAATTATTTCCTGGCTCTGTAAAAATAAGTCTTCACAAAGAGGGTGGTAGAGTCATTGAATGGACTATTAACATGGGTGACTGCATGGGACAGGATAGGAGAAGGGGTTACATGGAAGGTAGAGATGCAGGGGTGTAGGGTGGCACAGTGTCAATATTACCTTAAAGGCAGGCTAAGTAGGTCTATATTCTCCTTCTTCAATGAAGCATATGTAACACAGCCACTAAAAATGTTTCTTTCCTGTGTCTTTCTTGTGACTCTTGCTATTAACATCTTCCCACGGTATATTCCTTGTTGCCTTCAGTTTGCAGATGCCTCATTCTACTATATACTATGTGTATCTTTGCAGATCACATGTACAACGTTTTCATTAGTACCCCCTGTTTTTACATGAGCGATTTTTTTGTTCCATTTTGCATGCCCTCATGTTGACCATCAGCCACTCTAGGCTTGCATACATTGTATATATTGCTCCTTTTTATCTTAATTTCTTCAGTACTTCCACCCCAGTGCTGCAAACACTCCACTGATGGGTTGGGAAAGAGAAATTAATTGGAGTTGAGAAACTGAGATCATATGTGCTGTCCTACATGCCATGGAACCTTTTTTGCATGTGGCCTGCTGATGCCATGACTGCATGAAGTGTTAGTTACAGCCCCCCTCCCTCTTTAATACAGATATTATTTAAAAGAACAAATTGCCATGCAATTGTGGTAAGCCAAATCACAGATAAAATCCCATCCTTCCCTCCTGGAGTGGTTGAGCTGACAAATGCATATCCTTCATATGCCTCCTGCTTGTCTTCTCCAGTTTCCAAGGCACTAATCAAAATCCACTCATCTGGGATGCAGTTAGTGGTCTATCCCTCTACATTACAAAGCCGCTTACCATTTTATGTTAATGTAGTACCTTTTGTGATTGTCAAATGTGCAGTTATTTGCTTTGTAATTTATTGATCTGTTTACCTGCATTAACTTTGCAGCTTTCACATTAGGTTATGTGATTATTCTGTCATGTGATTTAATCCACTGAAGAATTATGCACAGGATATATAAATTGGTTTTGTACATATAGTCAGCAAGCATGATTGGTACCATAGTTACATGCAAGCTATGTAGTTATAGCTGACATTAGAGATAATTCTATGACTCATAAAGGTAGCTCATGGAAGATCTCTGAACACTAAATATCACTACAGTCATTAATTCCTGGCATAGTGGCATCTCAGTTCACTATAAAATTTAGATTTTAGTTTGCAAACAAACGAGCATAATGTTTCTCCTGCAAAAGATGACATCACACCATTTCAATAACTTATCTTAGTATTCTAAAAGTAGAGCATTAGAACATTCAACTTTTATATGTTCTGAGCTCATTTTTATTAAATACATGGATGAAAGAATATGTGTTGTAGAAAGCTTTAGTAGGATACAGTCAGTGTCTGTTAGCAGCTGTTACAAAGCTGTTCTGAAGACAGCAGATTGCTTTCAGATCACCTAGTATCCTTCATTACAAATGTATCCTGACACGCCATAAAAGTGTCAAGATAATGAGCTGTGAACCGGCTACATATTGCAGACCGAGTCTAATTCCGCAACCATTTCTACACAAACTGCAGCACACAGTAAGCATCTTATCTAGAACAAAGCTTTTATCAGCACAGAAATGTACCTAGGGTAAATAGGTATGACATTTGCACAGACACACACTCACACACCCACACACACACACACACACACACACACACACACACACACACACACACACACACACACACACACATACACACATGTCTATGCACACACACAATAACATAAACAGACACAGACACACACACACACATGCACACACACACACACACACACACACACACACACACACA
>NC_056746.1:1353640311-1353862811 GCF_019279795.1 Protopterus annectens | reverse complement strand
TATTGACCCCAAGTATTTAAACTCATCCACCTTCGCCACCTGTACTCCTTGCATCCTCACCATTCCTCTATCCTCCGTCTCATTCACACACATATATTCTGTCTTAGTCCTGCTGATCTTCATTCCTCTTCTCTTTAGAGCATACCTCCATCTCTCCAGGGTCTCCTCCACCTGTTCTCTACTCTTACTACAGATCACAATGTCATCTGCAAACATCATAGTCCACGGGGACTCCTGTGTGATCTCGTCTGTCAACCTGTTCATCACCAATGCAAATAAGAAAGTGCTCAGAGCCGATCCTTGATGTAACCCCACCTCCACCTTAAATGCATCCGTCACTCCCACCGCAGACCCCACTGCTGTCACACTACCCTCGTACATATCCTGTACCACTATTACATACTTCTCTGACACTCCTGACTTCCTCATACAATACCACAACTCCTCTCTAGGCACCCTGTCATATGCTTTCTCTAAGTCTACAAAACCACAATGCAGCTCCTTCTGACATTCTCTGTACTTCTCCATCAACACTCTCAGAGCAAACAATGCATCTGTAGTGCTCTTTCCCGGCATGAAACCATACTGCTGATCACTAATCATCACGTCCCTTCTTAACCTAGCTTCCACTACTCTTTCCCATAACTTCATGCTGTGACTGATCAATTTAATCCCTCTGTAGTTACTACAGCTCTGGACATCACCCTTATTCTGAAAAATCGGCACCAAAACACTTATATGATTTACATATAGACAAGAGGGTGCTCTGCCTTAGGTCTAAATGGTCTTTATTCTACACTGGTTTAGTCGACTGCATTTGGTCAAATTTGGTCAGCTAAACAGATGGCCAACAGGTGTGCAAATTCTCACAATTCTTAGAGCTGGAAAATATGCCCTTTTCCCAATATTATGCAGTTTTAGCGTTAGTATACATAATTAGCTGGGGGTCTGGGGAGTGGAAGATTGGCTTGCCCCCCCCCCCACGGTAAAAAGTTATGTTTTGTGTTATTTTGGAGGTAAAATACTGCATGCACCAAGGTTCATTTTGAGCATATGAGTGTTGGCATTTTAATTCTTGTTTTGTTGACCTCTTGGGGTCGACGTTTGATAGGTTGACATATGGGCTATTCGATGTAAGTGAGTATACCCCTATATATATGTATGCCCATGTGTATTGTCTTGGAAAACAATACCAGGAAGACAAGAAGAAGAATTTTAAACAAGGACTGAGGAGAAATCCCTTTGCTATTTTATAGCAATTCCTAGGAATTACTTAAACCTTTCATTTTCAAGTGCCTTCTATGTTGGAATTAAAAAAAAAGGTTTTGCTTTATAAACAGAAAGAATGCAATAAGGTAAAGTCAGGAATACTGCATGTTTGTTGCAAATATTCATAAATCCCAGCAGTGAGTAAAATAAAATGTTCTCATTGAAATTTGGAGCACTTTTTTTTCTATATCAAAACTTCAGAGTATGCCTACTGAAGTGTATATTCATGACTCTTAATATGTTATTAATTTTAAATAAGAAGGGAACATGTTATTTATGTATACAGCCAGCTGTGACAGACATTGGCCTTATTATTTTTACCTGCACATTAGAGATGAAATAAAATAAATAATAAAACAGTGCAGACAGTAAAGTGATTCAGTATAGGATGCCTTTTTAGAAACAGTTAATAGTTAGCATGTCCTCTTTGAAACAAGTTTTACCAATGCACTCGTATGAGTTAAATAAAAGTTGTCTCTGGAAAGACATCTTGAATTAGGAGTGGTAATGGTAAGACATTCTTGTCCTGTATAATATAACTTAATAGGCTGTGCTAAGCACAGGGGCACATGAATTGCCTTGCTGACTGGCTGAGCAGTGATTGCCTCTTAGTATAGCATTAGCTGATATGCAATCAAAGTGCTGTGGTTATGTTCTTCTGCAAAATATAAATTACCTTCTCGGTATGTAGAGGTATGATTACACTTTCTAACTAGGTGAATGCTCCAAGTGTAGAACCTGCTATCCAGATAAATTAAAATGCTAAAGAGGAAGGATGCTTAAGTTTGTGTTTGAAGGTGGGAACGCTTGTTTTGACATGACACACAAGTCGTTCATTGGTGGCATAGCATATAAAATAATACAGTTCATTTAAGACAATATTTAGCAATCGACTGAATTAGGAGGAGTAAGTCATGGCCTAAAAGTAGCCATGTAGCCTCTCTTATGAATGCAGACACCTTGCAAGCACTGTAGACCACAGAATAAGATTTCCACAGTTCCTATGAGCTTTGCTTCCTGGCCAGTAAGTAAGGATATGCATAGATTACAGAGTGTGTTCTGCGTCATGTATGCATAGAGTATAAGGAGTTACTTTTGCAGTAGGTAGTGTGAAGTGAATGAATGATAGACATGGTGAGTTATTGTGGCGATCTGCAGGATTCTGAGTACATGAAAACTCATCTTTATACACCTTTACTGCATGGTGTACTCTTATATAAAGGTACAGCTATAGTTTGTTCTGGATTATGCCTTTAGCGTGTAAATCCAGTATCTCTGACATACAATAACAGATGTCAGGTTCAACTCATGTGACAAACAACTTTGTGAAATTTTAGAAAGCGAGAGAAAGATAGGAAAGGTAATAAAATATTGTACTAAACATAAAAGTGGAAAAAGGGCGTAGGAGGAGTGCATGAATGCTGTAGTAAGTCCATTTAAATATTTCTTTAGAACTAAAGGGGTAGGAAAGTGTGTTAGACAATCATTTATGCTACCTAATTGTTGCATACCTGAAAGTCACTTTAAGACAGCATAAGTGTTTTTACAAAGGGACAGATGGATGTGGGCAGTAACTTGTACAGATACATGTGAGCAGATGTCATAATACCATTCACATGGCTTACGTCATGTTGTGTACTGTAGAAAAGGATGACTTGCAACTCCAGCTCCTAAATTAACGTAACAAGCAATTGCTACAAGGGGTATGAATATTGAATATTGACATGCATAGCAAAATGCACTATAAAATCCATATTTTTGTTGGGGGGAGAGAACCCTATACCCACCATGTCAGTAAGGGACTGTGCTCAGTCACCCTCCTACTATTATATCCTTAGTCTAAGGTTACAGTGTATCAGAAAGAGGAACTGTACGTCTTATCCCTTCCTTGAAAATGAGTCAGTTTAAAGACAGACTAGCAACAGGTAACTTTTGGTCTCAGGAGAATCTCCGCCTGCAAAAAAAAGGAAAAGAAAAAACCTTAAAGACTGAGAATTATTTCTTGATACAGTGTACCTCATTTGGTAGCTGCAGTTTGGTGTGTGCAGTTTTGGGAAATTATAGATGTGCAAGACAAACATAAAAAAAAACACGCACAACCAGTGGTGAACCAAACAATATAGATTCCAAAAAATATATATTAAAAAAAACAGTTGATTGTTAAAATGAATGCACAGGGACATTTTACAGAGCAAACTTTTCTCTAGAGAATTATTACCATAAATGAGAGATTTACCAATGTTTATTGTCTCTGGAAGAAGAAGTAAATGGGCATCTTACGCTTATTCTGGAAACTGTAACCGTGATCCACAGAAGTATATATAAATATATCAACCAAACCAAAGAGCAATAAAGTTGCACAGACAAATCATTTAATAAAAACTGCAAGACGTCTCAGCCAAGGTAGAGGCTTCTGTGTCAAATACCTTAAACCTCCTGTAGTGGAGGCCCATGGGATATATCCAGATAACCACATAAGGATATACCCATGTTTCAAATACATTATTTCTGAATGGCCTTGACTTTTTACTTTTTACTTTAAGTCTTTATGTCCTTAACGGGTCACTTGTATATTTTAAAAACATTTCCAGCACAACCTCTAGTGAAGATTTGGTACCATGCAAGTACAGCTTTAGTTTTAGAGAGAAGGCAGATGGCCAGTTCATGGCATGCAGAGGTGCAAGCCATGTATAGCAGATTTCACTGGACATTACTGGTTCCAAGCATGCAGAGGTGCAAGCCATGTATAGTAGATTTCACTGGACATTACTGGTTCCAAGCATGCAGAGGTGCAAGCCATGTATAGCAGATTTCACTGGACATTACTGGTTCCAAGCATGCAGAGGTGCAAGCTATGTACAGCAGATTTCACTGGACATTACTGGTTCCAAGCATGCAGAGGTGCAAGCCATGTATAGCAGATTTCACTGGACATTACTGGTTCCAAGCATGCAGAGGTGCAAGCCATGTATAGCAGATTTCACTGGACATTACTCGTTCCAAGCATGCAGAGGTGCAAGCCATGTATAGCAGATTTCACTGGACATTACTCGTTCCAAGCATGCAGAGGTGCAAGCCGTGTATAGCAGATTTCACTGGACATTACTCGTTCCAACAGCATCACTGATGAGTTCCTGAAGGATGTTGTCACCCAGTTTTGTTTCACTTTTTCCTCATGAAGTCCACAGTCTGAACATAAGAATGAGAAGCTACTGGACTGCGCCCTCTGAGGAGTCTTAGGTCCACTAACAAAGGGTCACTCACATACGTGATAGCTAACGAGGAGCAACTGAACTCTTCAAGTTGAATGGAGGAGGATCAGGAAGTGAGCCAGTGGGTATCATCAGCTGGCTGGGTAATAGAGTGAGCATAACAAGGAATGGAAGTAAATATAAGGGCTGCATTGTGCACAACTTATGTGACTAACAAAATATTTCCAAAACCATGCCAAAAGACAATTAGAGGTGAGAAATTGGCCACTGAAGGAACCATTTAATGTTGTTGATCTGTTTTTCTATCATATAAATAGAATGTTAAATTTGTATGTGGTAAACAGGAATGGCTAACATTGCTTGGCAGAGACTGAAAAAGGAAAACTGGCAAACCTGTATTCCAACAACCTCTGCTGACATTAAATGACAACAGCAGGACTGCAGAGGCAAGGTCTATTTCCAATAAAAAAGGGTACAGGTAAACACAAAGCAGGAACATAATGCATGCACAAGGTTTTGCCAATCTTACAAAGCTAGAGCTGCAAATGTTGGAGAAGACTTGCATATTATCTACAGTGGAAATGGCAAATGGGCCATTGTTATAGTGTCTATAATAAGCAAAAGAAAAGGAGAAGGTGTATGGATTTGTAGAGATTTTAAAGTTTGTGTAAATACATTGTTACTTACTAGGCAGTTGCTGGTATGGCAGACAGAGGACAAACCAAAGAACTAGCATTTCACAAGGAATGATAACAGGACACACTTAATAGGAAATGGAGAATGAAAAATCTTCCAAAAAGTTATTGATTACAAATAAATATAACAGATCATTCCAGTACAACCTTCTTGTTGTGGAAGTTGTATTTGTGTCAACCATATGGCAGAAGGTAATAGACCAAGTACTGCAGGTAAATGTAAGACGTGGTCACTCCAATGATATTATATCAACAATCAAGGATGACGAAAATGATTTAACAAATGTATATAATCTTGCATATTTACCCATCTTATTATGAGTTTAATATTCCTAAATTAATGATAATTGTCACAAAATCTGTTTGGGAAACAAGGCTAACTAACAGATGATTTTGCAGAATAGAAGTGTTTTTTTCTTGTTCCTCTTCTTTAGGGCAATCAATAATGTTTATAAATTATTTAGTTTCTTTCAGAAGAGAGAGAGTCACATACCTACCTTTGTTCTCTAAGAGTATGGTTTGCTAACCAAACAGAATAACTACCACACACAGACACACACACACACACACACACACACACACACACACACACACACACACACACACACACACACACACACACACACACACAAATACTCATTATAATAGAAAAACTGAGTCAAAGGAATAATTCTGGGTATTCAATAAACTTGGTGTAGGTTTAGTGCAAAGCCTACATGGAGTTTACATGTTTTCGCAGTTAGCAGCAGTGCTAATTAGAAATGCATGCCATGCACTGGATTTAAATGTAAACAAGCATGGATTCATGACCAGTGTTGCTGGCCAGGAAGTCATGTAAAGCATCGTGCACACCTGTACACATGCACACCTGTACACATGCACACCTGTTAACCTATGGGCAAACTAGGTCTGTGGGATTGAGGGGAAAGCTACAATGGCTACCAGAATTTTTAATAAAGCAATGCATACAATTCCAAAACTTTACATGAAATTGTACACTTTGTAGAGTATTGTGGAAACCTGTTTCAGGCATACTGAATGAAAGTTGTGTAAATGATCAGAAAAGATACATAGACAGCATTATAAATAAACAGTCAGATGAAGTGTGTGTATTGAAAAGGGGCACACAGATGAAGTGTAGGAATGAAGACAGGGACAGAGGATAGGTGAAATGTCTTAATGTACAGCAGATTAGGGCATGTCAGTGAAGACAGCTGTAGTGTGAACACTCGCCACATATCTACATGATACAGTATGTACTGCACAGTTATTCTATGTTATGTGATTTAAGCATCCAAAATGAAAAATGAACAGGAATGTATATCATAGATGGCACATACAATAGAGGTTAGGTACATATTGTGAAGCTGAACAAAATGAGTTGCCTGAATATGCATGTAATGTCAGCACATCTATATACAGAAGCATGCACACTCATGGACAATATTAGAATAATACCACCAGTGATCCCATGTCTGTGGTATAACATATGGGATTGTGAGTGATCATAGATGGTTCTCTAAGACTTGTACAACTGTCATGATTTGTCAGCAATCTATGACTGGAATTAAACACATCTTACAAAAAATTTAAAATGTGCCACAAGTTTAAGGAGGGACAGTGTTATATCTGTTTGTCAGATTATAAGGAATCCTGGCTCGGTGACAGGTGTACATGGTATATATATATATATATATATATATATATATATATATATATATATATATATATATATGTATATGGCATGATCCACACTGTCAGAAATGTCATCCCATGCCACTGATATTGTCAATCAGATATGTATGTACATACTGTGCGCATCACAGGAACATGTTATGTAAGCACTGTGCGCATCACAGGAACATGTTATGTATGTACTATGCGCTTCACAGGAATATGTTATGTATGTACTGAGCACATCACAGGAACATGTTATGTATGTACTGTGCATATCACAGGAGCATGTTATGTATGTACTGTGCACATCACAGGAACATGTTATGTATGTACTGTGCAAATCACAGGAACACGTATCACACATGCATCTTGTATAACACTTTGATGGGGGTTCCGTACCATCGAACACTAATGTGTATGCAACAAAAAGAATACTTAGGTATTACAACTGTATCAATGTCATGTACTTACATCACTTGCACAACATATGTCTGTGTGTTTCACAGGCAAGCTGTGTCAGAGCAGCCTGATATCATATCAGGGCACATTACAGATCAGTTGTTTGTGGCTCATGCAGAACATTTCCTGACACAAATGTTAATAGTCACACAACGGAGCTGCTGACCACCTCAATAATCCTTGAGTATAGCAAGACAACTGCACATATAATAAATTCCACAAGGTTGCAATTGTATCAAAACATGTGCTGTATTGGTTATGTATATCACAGCATAACAACATGTGTATGAGAAAGGACTTATGTGACAATGTAATCAGTATGACTTTATATTGCTGTGTGCCACACAGCATGTAATGATGGCAAGTAGACACATGCACACCTGTGCCATACTGAAAGTGTCACTGTGATGGTTGAATGCGAATCGTGTAGACACTTGATCTGCTCCACTACAATAACTCATGTCCTAATACAATATACATATAAGTGTATCATACCATGTCAACAGTTCTCAGGAGGCATATTACTACAGTTGTTATAGAAGGAGCAAGTAATGTAATGTTGTCAATGGCCATCAATACATTAGCTCACATCACAGTTTGTAGTACTCTCATGTAGCCATATTGTACATCCACAGTTCAATATAGCACATGTCAGTAAAAGCAACATTGGCATGTCAACATTTCATAGGGTCACAGGACATTATTAGGCTAATGGTCAACATCACGTGAAATCCTAACCATTATTATATCATGCAAAAAACAAATCCCTATCTCTTTATTATGGAAGATAGTAAGATTATTGTGCATATCTGTATATTTTTTTGGATTGCACTGCATCCTGCCACTGTCCATATGGAACATGTGCACCACACCATGACAGAATTACCAATCACACATGCAATGGTCTGAAGATGGCTTGCAGAGGTTCATGGATGATGTGTGTTTGCATGTTTGACATGAAGGCATCCTCCACTCCTCTGCAGGAAGGAAGATATGTAGCCAGAGGAAGTAGGAAGATGTATGAGGCTACATAATGTGGAAGGTGCCCCAAGTGGCAGTGAAATGAAGAGCTGTTCCATAGATCATACAATGACCATAATGTACCACCAACTACATGCACACAGCAGTAGATTGGGCCTGATTTGAACATTACACATATGTAGGCATAGAATATGAATGCTATGCAATGTCACAGTAGCAACACCACACTATGTGGAGTATGATAGCATCATTGTATACTGAGGAGAACATGTTGGGAGGAGCATAGGGCATGGATGTAAAGTCACATCCCTGTGTAAAATCATCTCAAAAGTGATAGTTGTATGTATAGACATGAAAGTTGCCTGCTGTTAGATTAGAACACCAATATGTGTAGCTAAAGTAGATTGCAAACACAGTAGTTAATGTTACTACCATAGCACAGGTTTGTTTTGAATACTGTCAGAGTGAATGTTATACAAGATGAGATAATCACTGTATGCTGCAACAAGATGTGCAGAAGAGGGTTAGACATAGCCATGAACTGAAATATTCCTCTAAAATTGTCACAAAAGTGATTGCTGAATGCACACACAGTTGACTGTAGTGAGAACAGAACTCCTCCCTAACTATGTACTGAGCACAGTACTTAACAAGAGCACCACAATACAATTTTGTCTTTTATATTGTTGGAGAATACTTTATAGCAGATGACATCAGGTGAGTCTGGTAAGAAGAAGCTGGTAATACCAGTGTCCCACATGCAGAAGTAAAATGGTCTCTAGAATATCAACTAACTGAACAAGCACACATGCCAGTTGACTGTAGTGGGAACAGAACCCCTACCTAAGTATACCAGCTATTGTACTCAGCACTTAATGCAGGCACCATAGCACAAGTGTGACTTTTTCAATGGTGCAGGACAATTTATAGTGGATGACAACATCACTTGATGTTTGAGAGAAGATATTGGGGTCTGGAATGAAATGGATGGCTAGCCATGTACGACTATCAAGACATTAAATATATGCCCGTTACCAGACTGATGAGTGTGCAAAGTGTAGTATTTTCTGTTATGTTTCCAATATGCGGGTGTACTTTAAGAGACAGCTTTACAAACTATGTACAAAAAGATGGCTGCATTACTGCAAGTATTCAAAAATCTGAATGTGTATTGTCAGTATAAATATGTAAGTGGTATACAAGAAAGCATTTTTTATTTATTTCCGTAGCATAGTTGATATGCAGTATTTGGGAACAAGTACTGCGAGACATGTGCATGGGTTCACGTAACACATGGCTAAAGTGCGAATATGTGCTCTTTCCCTTAAAAGTGCCTTCCCTTTGTTTGTGTTTTCACATGTACTTTCATGGATGAAGACTAAATGGGCAGTAAACGTAAGTAATTTATGCTGTTGTGCACTTTCTGTAGTGTACTGCTGAGCAGCTGGTTTGAGCAGTCGATGGCAAAGTCTTTGCACATGCAAGATACACATTTAAGGATGTCTATTTGAACTTGAGAAGTATTTATACTGACTATGGTTAGTACAGCTAACAGATACTATGGTGTTCATAAATAATTCATATGGGAAATGTGTCATAAATTGTCTAATCTTAAAAAGGTATTCATACTTCTTTCCTGTTTGAGTGTAGTTAAGCAAAAAAGCAAATGTGAGCCTTTGCTTCATTGGGAACATTATAGCAGTTGCTTATCTCCATGCAAACACATTAAGCATAGATGCATGACAGTCAGCACAGTGGATAGTACTGAGTGTCAGAAACACACCAGCTGCTTAGCTGACTCTGTGACAGCTGGTATAAATGTGTTGTGTAATTTTCTTTTGAGCCCAGATGATAGGGGTTCAAATCCAGGTGTACCTAATAGTTTTAAATATGTGCTTGTAATGCAGTGAAATCATTCTTTATTATACATTCACGGGGTGTTGCTCCATGTTTGCCATTATCTCCTGGTTGGTTGTAGAATAAAAAGCAGACAACTGGAGAAGAGCATTTACAATATCAGCCTTTCATATATGCAGTGGCCTATCTAGTTTTAATTCTCTTTATCCGTATACTGACACAACTGTGAGATATCAGCAGCCCTAAATTTAGCCAGACACTGGTTGAAATTATCCTGCTTCCACATTTTGAGGTAATTAAATTAGTGCCTGCATTGTTCTCAAGTGTATGGAATGCCAGTCGCACATGAGACAGCCTTGGCCAGACTATTCTATACCTCAAACTTGTACTTGGAGCCAGTATAGTCCCCCTGCAAGAGCCTTCAGCTGTGGTGCTTTACAAGGAGTCCAATAAAGGTTCTGGATTCCTCAACACCCCACCATTTGAACCCTAAATTGGGCACCTTCGCTTCTACCTCAAGACATATCCATTCAGGGCAAACAGCCAAAGATAATAATGGTTTCCTGCCGCTTCATGTTACCGCATTTAGTGCTCGTGTGCAGACCTAAACAATCACGCCACTCATGTTAGCATGATGTTACGCAGAGAATAACAGCGAGAGGAAAGCAGTTTTTTGAAATAGGAAGGTCGATCTGACTGTAGGCATTAGTTGATGGGGTGGCTGCTGCTGTAACTGTTAGTTAATTCAACTTTGCAGACATGTATTGGGGAATATATTTTATGGCCTGACACTTTTTATGTGGGGCTTTACATACTGATACAATACATTTATAAAATGTGGGATTCAAACCTATGCATTAGAGACAAAACATATTCTTCAGCAAAGGTGACTTTTCATTCTTGCCATGTAAGAAGTTCTTATTGGGCATGATCATGAATTATACATAAATATACATGACAGAGTGAAGAGTTAACCATGTATGTGTATGACCTGACAAGGTCCTATTTCATACATTCATGTGTGCTTGACTATCATTCAACTCTGAAGGCCATCCTAGGCCAGAGAAGGCAATTATAATTACAGAATCAGAATATTTAATATCCCATCTGTCACCATACCTCTCAACGTGGAGACATCAAAAATCTGGGCACCAATCAACATAAAATTTGCATGTATAATAAAATAACTCTGCCCACTCCAATGGAATTCTGGGATACCAACATACAAACATTTGTGAAAATGTCCCCCAATTGTACATTAACCCTGAAAATATACAGACAGAAACAACAGTTAAAGTCTCTTTACAGCATTAATAAAAAAAATCTTAAGGAAGTAGTAGGCAATAGGCATATAAAACATTTTCCATTCTACTCTACCAAGTATGAAAGTTATGTTTTACATCAGTGACAGTTTTTAAATATTACACAAATTACTGGAATAAGTTAATCGAACAACATCAATATGCATTACTGACTGAAGGTAATTTTCTGAAACTTACAAAAAAATTACGGACTCATTATTAAGTATGTGATGACTATGAATTCTAAATATACACCATTTTCAGGTGTTACGACAGGTCATTCACAGAGGCAGTTAAAAGTGTCATTACTGCATATCTATCAATTACTGAAGCAATAACCTGCACAAAAGTGGCAGGGTGGCATTTCTTTGAGATATAACAAAAATTGTACTCATCTGAGCAAAAAGAAAACGTCTAGCTATGCTTGGCTCCATTGGGTATGTTGCACAGCTTAAAACATCTCAACACCAGAGTCACGGACAAATCCTGAAATAATCATGGGCACTTTTTAAAATACTAGCACTAACACCTTGAGAAAGTGACAAAGTAACAAAATGTGTTAAATTACATTTCCTGAAGTAAAAGAAATGTATTAACTCTGATTATTGACATTACTTGTTCAGTGTAATCCATCACCCGTTCTCTCAATATTGCCAATTTTAGGAGGAATATGAGAGGCAAGTCAAAATTTTGAGCCAAAATCTATGATTGTTGAGAGGTATCCAAACACTACTTCCCTTACTTACAGAGCATTAGTGATGTGATTCATATACCTATAAAATAAACATTGCAGACTGTATACTAAGATACTAGAACATTATATAAAACTCAAAGGCTATAGACAAGGTGCCGACTATTCTTCAGGGGTACAGCTGCCAACAATGCTTGTAGAATCCCACCATACAAGTACTTCCAACTGTCTCCAGTATGGACTCAGAAATCTTCTCTGCCTCACTTAAAATTAGATTTTTATTTATTTATTTTATTTACTGAGTCAGTTAATACTGATCATTGTTACATTTACAAACTTTTTTTACTTCACAAAATACGTATAAATTTATACACTCATCATCTTATCAGTTTTCTAAGTTAACAAAATGTACATATAAAAGCATTCCCTGATGTGGGGCCATCCCCTCCCCCAATTACTTTCTACTTTGTTCCAAATTCTGGAAGCAAAAGAATGTGAGGTATTGTGTTATATAAAATCACAGATCGTTTGTAATTGTTATTATGAACCTGAAAATGATCCCACTACCATACATGTGCCATGTAAGTGGGATGCAGAATACAATGAAAATACGTTATCAGTAAAACAATAGATTAAGTTGTATCATGGGAATACACACACAAAAGGAACTATTACACACACACACACCCAGACATCATGTGTGTGTGTGTGTGTGTGTGTGTGTGTGTGTGTGTGTGTGTGTGTGTGTGTGTGTGTGTGTGTGTGTGTATATATATATATATATATATATATATATATATATATATATATATATATATATATATATATTTATATATGGGTCTACTTTGACCCAACGAAAGTGCAGTTAATCAAAGCTCACTTACCTGTTCCTAGTTCTTCGAAACTTCAGTCATGTGAAAACATGGACTACCAAATTCCTTTCCCTGTGAAAGGATCCACTTTGCCACCATGGGGAATGTTGCCCTTTCTGCAATAAAGTGCGATCTTGGAGTTGGAATATTTAAGTGTGGGGGGGTGGGTTTAGTTTTGGGTCCATGCGGGTTTTTTTCTCATGGCGGCCAAGTGGTTCCTTTCACTTGGAAAGGATTTCAGCAGTCTGTGCTTTTAGATAACTGACATTTCGAAGAACTGGGAATGGGTAAGTCAGTTTCAATTAACTTTAATTTCGATGGATCAAAGTAGATCCATATATACATATATCACACTGAAGGAACTTACTGTTGCATTACCAAAATCATCTTTCTGGAACAGCCAATCTCCTTCAGAAATACAGATTTCAAAACAGCTCTTGGGTATTTGCTTTATTGCTTTGTAAGTGGGCATAGCACTTGCCTATTACATTGTGTAACTTGCTTCCAAATGGCTTGCTGTCTGTGAACATCATTTATGAAAGCAAACTGATATGCAAGAGCTGGTTCAACAGCATAGGCTGTCACTTGAATTGCATGCAGCTGCAGTCTGACATTAGAAAAACATATATATGTTAAGACTTCATTGCAGTATTTTTCTCTTTCAAATGTTTGAAGACACTGGCACCTTTGGCAGATGTTACAGTCCTTTTGGGTTATAGATGAAATGAAAGATCATAAAAAATAAATGATGTACATTTCTGTCTACAATGCATTCTGCCTATCTTTGAACATATTTCTCAACCTCCAAAAATTAAAAATCATAGCCACACACACCTTTTCTCGGCTCTTACATAGCCATGCACTCATACACAGGCCTACTTTCTTACACAGTAACACACAAACACGTTATCTCTTATGCAAAAAGCTAGTTTAAATTACACACACACACACACACACACACACACACTTTCTCATACAGAGAAAAAAATTTCCAGTTTAACTAACACACACGCTCATAGACTCATAAACTCACTGACACTTAACTCGGCAGAGCTAGTTTAAATTCCGCGGTAAGTGTGGACTGACTAACCCCCTTCCTTACTTAGGTCTTAGCATTATAAATCCATTACTTTATGGCTGCCCTACAGCTTCTGGTTATGGCTGGCCTGGTGTCGATATTTTATCTCTACTATTCTTTTCAACTTTCACAGAATTATGTCATGATCTAAACTCAAAGAAAACCTTTAATGACACACATATTTGGAAGCTGTAGCCCTGCAAAGCATGTTAGAATCCATTGACTCACAAATTTAATGTGCATACACTGATTTAATCTTTGTTTCTCGTGCATGAGCAATGCAATGCATTTCAGCTTCGAGAAAAACCCTAAAACTCATGAAAGACTGCCTCAGCCTACTAATTCTGAAGAACATTATAACATGACCCATTTTATAACTTTATTAGTTTTACATGCCTAAACTTTAATAACTGAAAAGTCAGACAGTACAAGGTCATCCAGTGAGAAGTCTACACATATATGTGAAATCAGAAACTCAGTTTATTGTTTTGTCAGTCTATAAAATAAAATTACTCTAGGCTTCAAATAGTTGTTTCAACAACTGAACAAACTCCAGTGTCTAATTTTAAGAATTCTTGCTGAAAGTTTTCAGTCTCCATGATAACATCCCAGTCAGTCTAAAGATGTTTGCATCAGTACTGCATCTATGGGAAAGGCCACCAGCAGATGAAAATGTAATTCTTAAACGTAGAAAATGTATTAAATGTATTCAGCATGTGTCTTAGCAGGACTCTTTGTCACATGAAAACTGGAGTAATAATGGGAACTGGCAGTGCATACTCACTTTAGTTAATATGAAAAACTCTGAGCAAGAATAAAAGTTTAAAATGCAAACACAGAAGCAACTGAGTTTACATCCCCATGCGCATATATCCATGTGAAGCACGCTTGATCCTCCTTAAAGGAAAAGACGCAGCCTCCATTGAGTGGTTAGGGAGTTTTTTTTTTTTTTTTTTTTTTTTTAAATTTATTGTTGAAGCCCGAAAACAAAATTGGGATTTAAAGGGGCCAATCGGGAATTTGTAGCACTCTATTATTTTGAGCCCAAAACTGGGAAATACCGAGAAATTTGGTACGGTTGAGAGGTTTTTGTCACACATATAATTCATATGAGCGCCACTGCTGTACTTACTTACTGTTATTTATAATTATGTTGAATTTTTTTATTTGTTTTTTAAAACTGAGTGGACAAGCATTAATAAAATTGTGAGTGTGTTAGATTAGAACTCTGACTCACCTGTATTGTAAGCATTAACGTATACCAGTTGCCACAGGGAAGGTTGAACTGCAAGTGTATATTTTACAGTCATTACTGTGCAGCGTGCCCAGCGCAACTGCGCCTCGTTTGTCAGAGCTGCTCATTACATATACATTAGGGCTGAATGTTTAAACATGTATGTTTGTGACATCACACTTCAAAAAATAAATGTGTAATTGTAGAACCATAAGTCTGCTGATACCCACAGTTATATACTGAGCAAACGTCCGAATCCATAAAAAAATGAACACACTTTAACAAAAGTGCTTTTATCGAAAAAGCGCTTTTGTTAAAGCGTGTTACAAAAAAAAAAATAAAACACTACACTTACATTTTAGCAGGGGGGCTTCGCCCACCTGCACCCCCCCATATGGGGAGCTGTGCCCCCACACCCCCCTACTTTAATATTCTCCCTCCGAGACCGCACTACAGTGGGGAAAAGGGAAATTTCCCTTACCCGCACCATAGTACAGCCTCGACAACAGTCATACTTACACGAAAGTGCTTCTTCGGTGAAAAGCACTTTCGCGAAAATATGCCCGGCCATTTGGATTTTGGTCATTTGCTCAGTCGAGCAAACTTCCTATATCCATATATAGATATATATATATATATATATATATATATATATATATATATATGTGTGTGTGTGTGTGTGTGTGTGTGCGTGTGTGTGTATATAACATGGTCTGTGTATGCTCAATGCAGCCGCTTTAGGCAAGTATTTATAAGTTTGATTATTGTTTTCATGTTAACTTTAATATAAAGTAAACTGGAACAAAAGGCAAAAACCTTTGGCCTTTGCTGGATTAGAACCCAGGCTCACCTTTATTGCAGCCTTATACTTATACCTCCTGCCAATGGAACAGTTAAGAAAGAGATGCATATTTTCATATTGATTATTAAGCATGTGTGTTAACCTCTGCACGGTGCTGCTTAGCGTGTTTGCTTGGCAGCAAATAATACAGGATACAATGTATCAGTTTTGAAATTATCTACTGTCTTGTTTCCTGTCTACAGGTGTTCTAGACCTGCAAGTATTAAGGAAGGTTGCTAAGTGCTGCCCAATGCCACTTAGTCGGTTTGCGCAATAGAAAGTAAAAGATGCAACAGTGTATACTTTCTGAAATGAAGAATGTCTGCGTCCTGTCTGCAGGTACACTGTCTTCTTCATGTGCTGACCATTAGTCCAGGTTTGCTCGAAGGTAAGCTACTTGCAGAAGTGACAGGTAAAGCTCACCTTGTTTTATCCTGGTGAGCGATGTTTATTATGTTTCATCCTTAAAAGGCAATTGTGGGACTTGAGCTGTGATCTGCAGATAGTATATACTGTGTGGATCACCATGTTTAGCAGATGTGCTACATACACACATGATTTCCAGGTCTAGTTTATGTATTGATTATCATAGAAGTACATTCCATGAGATTTATTTATCCATTTCTTGTCATTGGCTAAGCCACACATCATGCAAATAGTGGTATTAAAAAAAGAAAAAGGAATAAATTAAATAAACAACATTACAAAATAAATGTTAGTACACATTAAAGAGTTTTGCATAAATCTGGATTTGAACTGTCACACCGGTGAAGCTACACAACACAGAGATGGTGTCTTTAAACCACTTGATAGCTTCGGACAAACCGAGAAACAAACTTAAAAATAAATAAAAGGACAACGAGTGTAGAAAAATCCACAAATGAGGCAATAGGAGCTAGCGCTTTCTTTCACTTTATTTTCCGTGAACTTCTTCAGAAAAAAGACAATGAGCCCCCTCTTGCCCATGTCTTTTGTATAACACATACAGGAAATGATGTCACAAATTGACTTTTTCTGTGATTGATAATAACTATTTAAAATGGTAAATAAAAGCTTATAATGCTTTAAATGTTAATATCTTCTTGTTTATACAATATTTAAAAAACGTACCAGTAAAAATTGAGTTCAAATCACACACTTGAAAGTACTTTGTGAAAGAAGTACTAATTTTTTAGTCGTTTTCTTATATAAAGCTGCCCTACTTTTTGTAAAAACTTTCTATAATCTACTATGATATAAAAAATATATATAAAATATATTAATAATAATAATGATCACAACACTTGTTAAATCCATATCCAAGTTCAATACTTATTCAATTGTCATATGCCTATACCCCTACAGTTGTCCATAATAATTGTTTTTAATGTGAGTTGCATTCATAGTGATGAATTAAAAAATATATAATTCATAGTCCCAAATCACATGTTGTTGGTCCACGTGTTGTGGACGGACTTAATATCGTGTTCCTAATCAGCATTTCTTACCGTGTCAATACATATAGAATGGAAACGGTACCTAGGTACCATTTGATATGTCACTTACTCTGTTTGTTGCCAATATGATGTAACCAGCCCAAATGGCTGAACCCAGGTCCAACTAACCAAAAACCTTCCTATCTAAAGATCTCTATTCATCTTCCTACCAAAATGTACTACTCCAAACTCCTAATGTTGTGGTCATAAACTACGATGTCCTAACGGTACCTTACTGTACCGTAACGGGCTCTACATGCCCAGTGAGTTTTGGACCTCTACTAACTTGTATGAATGGACTAACAAATGCTCTTTAGAGCTTATTTGTATAACAAAAAACACTTCAGGTTAATGGATTCGTTCAAACCTGGTGGACAATCTGCTCCTAATATGAGTTGCCACAAAGTTTCCCTTTGCTCCAATGTATTGTTGACATCTCCTTTGAAAACACCCTTCTCAACCTGATCTAGTACGAAAAACTCAAATTTCTTGAAATTCTCGCACATCAAAGCATGCCTAGCTAATGAATTGTTCTTGTCTTTGTTCTTGATAGCCAGTGTGTGTTCATAAATTCTATGTTTTAAAACCCTAATGGTTTTACCTACGTAGAAACTGTCACATGAACAACACAAAGCTAGGTAAACTACATGGTCACTGTGGCAGTTGAAATAGCCATGAGCCCAAAAGGTTCTTTTCATGTGTTTCAGGGTCACAAATGAGGTGTTGCTGATGAATCTGCACTGTCTGCATTCCTTGCATGAAAAACTCCCTTTCTTGAAACTGATCCCTCTGGTTGGTTTCTCTATCCTCCTGTTTGTGGCCTCCAAAATTTGCTTAACATTTGTTACCATTTTGTATGTAAATCTTGGTCTAATCCCTAATGTTTCCATAAGATCCTTATTTCCTAGAATAATGTTCCAATTGTTTTCAATGATGCTTTTGATGCACCAAATTTCATTGGAAATTGGTAATGGAAATGCTGTACAAAACTCATTCATGTTTCCATTAGTCTCTTTGGTGGCTTTAAGAATAACAGGAGGACCAACTGTCTGATCTGATGAGGACAGTATGGGTTTGGCTACATTGTCCCTTAACCTTATAACTTGCTGTTCCAACTTTTTCAGTTTGTTGTATTTGTAACCCCTTGCCAAAAATAACTGCCTCAACGTCACAAGTTCTTCCTTGAAAACATAATCCTCTGATGTGAGTCTACTCAGTCTTATCATTTGGCCCTTAATAACATTGTTTTTCATATGATTGGGATGGAGGCTGTCCTTATGCAAGTATTGGTTTGCAAAACAAGCCTTCCTATATATCCTGCTCTCAATTTTGGCCATTGATGGAATTTATCTTTAGATTGAGATCAAGATAGTTGATGTCCTTGCCATAACCACTATGTTTGAAATATAAAAAAATTAGTGGTATTGTTCAAATCTTTTTTTTTTTTTTTTTTTTTTTTTTTTTTTTTTTTTTTTTTTTTTTTTTTTTTTTTTTTTTTTTTTTTTTTTTTTTTTTTTTTTTTTTTTTTTTTTTTTTTTTTTTTTTTTTTTTTTTTTTTTTTTTTTTTTTTTTTTTTTTTTTTTTTTTTTTTTTTTTTTTTTTTTTTTTTTTTTTTTTTTTTTTTTTTTTTTTTTTTTTTTTTTTTTTTTTTTTTTTTTTTTTTTTTTTTTTTTTTTTTTTTTTTTTTTTTTTTTTTTTTTTTTTTTTTTTTTTTTTTTTTTTTTTTTTTTTTTTTTTTTTTTTTTTTTTTTTTTTTTTTTTTTTTTTTTTTTTTTTTTTTTTTTTTTTTTTTTTTTAAAAAAAAAAAAAAAAAAAAAAAAAAAAAAAAAAAAAAAAAAAAAAAAAAAAAAAAAAAAAAAAAAAAAAAAAAAAAAAAAAAAAAAAAAAAAAAAAAAAAAAAAAAAAAAAAAAAAAAAAAAAAAAAAAAAAAAAAAAAAAAAAAAAAAAAAAAAAAAAAAAAAAAAAAAAAAAAAAAAAAAAAAAAAAAAAAAAAAAAAAAAAAAAAAAAAAAAAAAAAAAAAAAAAAAAAAAAAAAAAAAAAAAAAAAAAAAAAAAAAAAAAAAAAAAAAAAAGATTTCATTCCATGGGAATTTATTTAAATCCCATTTTTTTTGTCATTGGCTAAGCCACACATCATGCAAATAGTGGTATTAAAAAGAAAAGAATAAATTAAATAAACAACATTACAAAATAAATGTTAGTACACATTAAAGAGTTTTATAAATCTGATTTGAACTGTCACACTGGTGAAGCTACACAACACAGAGATGGTGTTTTATCTCATTTTGCACAGAAACAGCTTTGAGAGGCATGAACATCATTGCACAAGTAAATCATTCACAGTTTTAACAAGATTATGGCATTGTAAATTATTTATTTATTTATTTATTTATATTTGTTGACCAGTGTCCGACTGGACGATCCATTTTCAGCAGAGGCCCGGAGAAAAGCCCCACAGTTAAAACAGTAGTTACATTGGATTACAAGCATTAACAATTTACATAGCAATAACTTACAACATATTTACAGATGAAGAACATAGTACATCAGTAGACAACTAGAATCTTTATCTGTGAAGTACATAACAGACATTAACAAATGTTAAAATAAAGTTCTGCTGTAATAAGTACTAGGCTTATGAGCATCTGAGCTTGCTATAATCAAGGTAGTTAGTGGAGTGGAAAGAAAGGTAGTGGTTGGATGGGGTGGGTGATATTAGAGTGGGAGTTGCAAGGGCATAGCCAGCATGTTTTAGGTGCTTTTAGTAAAGTTTTGAAGTGGTGCATGATGGTATGGAGGTAATTGTGGGTGGGAGGAGTTCCATAATTGCTATGGTGAAGAGAATATGCTTCACCAGCAGAGTTATTGGCTTTAGTGATCTGCAAGTGATTTTTTGCTGGATCTTAGTGGTCTGGTGGTGCAATAGGGTTGGAGTGATTCTGGAGGGATGGGACATTTAGTGGAGGGTTTACTAGTTTGTGGGCAGTGAGAGTTGATACCATTGAAGGAGGTGAGGGAGTTCAAGCCAGCCCAGTTCAGCAAGTGAGAGACAGTGGTGACTATGGTAGGATGCCCTGTGGTGAATTTGGATTTTGTTGTAGCAGGTCTCTAGCTTGTTTAGATTCAGCCTTAGGTTGGTATATATTGGAGAGGCATAAAGTAGGGTGGAGATAAGGTGGAAATTTGCTATTGAAATCTTTGCTGCTTTGGTGAGAAATTGCTTATTTCTGTATAATGCTCCTAGTTTTTTGTGGACTTTTTATGGTCAGGGATATGTGAATGTCAAATTTTAGTTTATTGTCTATTTCATTCTAGCAATTTGGTGTGTTCAGTTGGGTATATAGTGGTGTTGTCTTTTGCTGTGATGTTAAAGTGAGAGTTGTTTTGAGTATGTTTGGTGGGTTGGAAGATGAGTAGTTTAGTTTTGTTTGGTTTGAGTATTAATTGGGCATCGGGTAACCATGTTTTAACAGAGGAAAAGGCTTCCTGTGTGACTTTTTGCAGTTTGGGTAGGGACTGGGCTGAGTAGATGATGGTTGAGTCATCTATTGTATGAGTGTGCCATGTTTGGTGGCAGAGGATAGATTATTGGTGTAAACAGAGAAGAGTAGGGGTCCAAGGATGGATCCTTGGGAACCCCTATGGAGACAGGTAGTTGGGAGATATGTCATTCTGCCAAACAATGGATTGTTGGTGGTCAGACAGGTAACTCTGAAACCAGTTGGTGACTGATTGTGAGAAGGATAGGTTATTGAGGACAGAGATAAGTTGTTTGTGTGGGACCATGTCAAATGCTTTAGATAGGTCTAGGAAAGTAGCAGAGGAGAGATAGCCATTGTTTTTATGCTGAAGGATAGTGTTAGTAAAGGAGAGTAAGGCAGTGGTGGTGCTATGGTTTGGTCGGAAACCATGCTGAGTATTGGAAAGGAGGTTGTTAGTAAGGAGGTAGTCTGAGACCTGAGAGTGTATGCATCTCTCTAGTATTTTGGAGAGTGGAGAGAGAATAGCTATGGGGCCGTAATTGGTTAGTTCTGTGGAGGGTCCGCCTTTGTGGAGGGGAATTATATGTGATACTTTCCACAGTGTGGGAACATAACTTTTTGACAGAGATCGGTTAATCAAGATGGATACTTGGTAGGCCAGAGCATCAGCTGCAATTTGTAGGTATTCACTTGGGAGGTTGTCTGCTGCTAATTTGGTGGGTTTAAGTTTAGTTAAGAGTTTTTTTATGTTGGAGGTAGGTACAGGAGAAAAAGAGAAGGCAGTGGGAGATTACTAGTTGAAGGTGTGGGTTGGAGGAGGGGTTGTGTTGTTTAGCTAGTGTGAGTATGGTTTGTGTGAAGTGTGTGTTGAATGAGGTAGCAATATTTTCTGAGGAGTGAGGGATGTTAGGAGGAGGGGTACTGACTTTACCTGAGTGGAGGATGGAGTTTATGGAGGACGAGAATTGTTTGGGGCTGTGTTCGGAGGAGTCTAGGGCAGACTGGTAGTATTGGAATTTGTCCTGTTTTATTAGCTTTTTGACTCTATTGCATAGTTCTAGGAATTTCTGTCAAATTGAGGGGGTCTTGGTTTTGTGCCAGTGCTCCCAGGCTTTATCCCTGTTTTTTCATTTCTGACTTAATGGTTTTCTGTAGCCATGGGGAGGGTTGTGCTTTGATTCTGGAAAGTCTTATGGGGGCATGGTAATTAAGGATGCTCAGGAAGGTAGTATTAAAAAATGCAACTGCGTCATCAAGACTGAGGTACTTTAGAGGATGCCAGTTACATTCTTTGAGGGATGAGATGAATGTGAGTGGGTTAAAGTTTATTTTTTTATGTATCTGATGGTAGATGACAGGTTTAGCTTGGTATAGGTATTTTTGAGTAGGAAATGTTGGGGGTGATCACTGAGGCTATCTGATAAGCAGCCTGTTATATATGACTGGGGCTCTTTCTGACTAGTATCCCTCCAGGGTAGTGTGTTGCTGGATTTTATTTATCCTGGTTTACTGACTAGTTGGGTGAAGCCATGAAGGTTTACATGATTTTGGGTTTGCCAGAACAGGATTGGCTTTTAAATCACCTAAAATGATAGTTTTTGGGGAGATGGTGGTAGACCAGCTGAGGAGGTTTTCTTAGGATTGAGATCAAGATAGTTGATGTCCTTGCCATAACCACTATGTTTGAAATATAAAAAATTAGTGGTATTGTTCAAATCTTTTGTCATATCAAGAAATTCATTTTCTTCACCTGCCCAAACAAAGAACAAATCATCTATGTATCTCAAATATAGTTTGACTTTGTCAAGAATTGGGATGGTTCTTTAAGTAGGTCTGCTCCCAATTTGCCATAACTATATTTGCAAAGGCTGAATTGCTAATTTTCTCTATGGCCCCATTGCTACCCCAGAAATTTGTTTATAATAAGTGTTGTTGAAGGAAAAGTTTGTATCAGAGAACTAATTCCATCAGGGCACATATTGTGTTCACTTGAACAGCCTTGATGTTGTTAGATCTTTTAAAATCAAGTAGTCCTCACTTATATTCTATTCCTTCTTCTTGACTAATTGAAGTGTATAAACTTCTTACATCCAGGAGTAGCTAGACTGAAAAGCTTCTTCCCCAGGCCCAAGATTGAGTTTCCCTAAAATACCATGGCAAGTGCCATGAGTCTCTTAAAAAGAACTCAGCCTTTTGTACTATAGGGTTTAGCAGGCTGTCTAACCAGACCGAAATGTTTTCGGTTTTGTACTGTTTGGCCGAAATGATAGGTCTGAAGAGTCATATTTGTGACATTAGCTTGTAGCTTGGGTATGCAGGGAAGAAAACTTTGCCATCCTTGGATGGTCTATTGATAAATAGTCATAGTCATGAGCCTTTCAACTCTTCCTGACAAAACATGTCAAAAGTGAAGTGTCTATTCTTCTAAAACTAGTTTGTATCAGTTCTGATGTATCGCAGCACCTTTGATAACTTTTGTCATTTAACATCTCTAATATGGCTTCCTCATAGTCACAGGTGTTCCTCCAACTATGATTTTACCCCCTTTGCTCGGCTTTCATTACTCTAACCTCTGATGTATGCATGTGCAAGTTCTGTTACAGTGCTTTAGTCTCAAGCTTTCACTTAAATTGTTTTCCCATTTGCTTTCATCTTTTAAACTCCGATTCACAAATGTGTTGGAAAACATGCAGTGTAATTAATAGCGGAGGGTTACAAGTATAGCGATACTACTAGGTACATTTTACATTGTCTATTTCGCCAGATTGATATCCTTTCAAAATATATTTCAGGTTTAACTTTCGTAGAATAACCTAAGAGTCACCAGTAGTCTACCCAACTCTACATTATTAGAGGGAATGAAAGTGAAACCTTTTGTTAGAACATTACACATTTCTTCTGACAAATCTACATCACTGACATTTATAACATTCAAAGTAAATCCTTTGTCCATGTTGTGAGGCTTTACCACTTCCTTTTGTTTTTCTGTTTCCCCCCTCTTTTCTGTGTGGAATTGTACCACCTTGTAGTCCTTCTCCATTGGGGTTTGTGTTGGTGAAAAGGGATATCATCTTGCACATTTCCCTGATTTACCACTTCTGCAAAGCTGGAATTTGTGGTAATCACTTGAACCCCATCATTCTTTGAAATGTCAGATACTTTAGTTTTGTTTGATTTTGTGTGAACATTGGTGATCTGTGCTGAATGTGAAATAGGTTCACCTTCAATGACTTCCGGTTCCACACACCTAACAAGTGGTGGTAGTTCCCCATTAACTACAGCGTTTGAGTTCAAGTCTACTTCAGCAGTCTCTGTACTTATGTAAGCCACATTGTGATTGTAAGCTCTAATGTCCCTTCTAAGCTTGTTCTGCTTTCTGCTGATTATAGTGGCTTGATGCTTGTCTGCTTTAGCCTCAATGCCACCATAAAGAGACAGTAGATGTTTGTAACAGTTAGCATTTTTTATAAAGTCATCCATTTCTTTAATTTTTAGTCTAAGTTATGTAACCTCTTTCTCATAATGGTTTATCAATAATTTCATCATAGACAAACCTGTATCATTATATAATTTAATTATCGTTTGCATAAAGTGTCACCCGGTGTGACACAATTAGGGAATTTAGCTGTTCTTAGTCCCTGTGGAACAATTTCCCTCTTATGCATTGTTTGATGAAGTACTGTATCTCCAAACACAATGTGACATGTTTAAAGACCATTTTCTCCAACTCGAAAATGGACTTTTTGCAAATGTTAAAATCATCGTTGTACTCACTTCTAGTTACTTGTGTTCCATTGTCCACGGTATCACTAAATGGGTTCATATTTTCTTTACATACGTAATCCCAAATGTTAGTCGTGGCCTTAGCGTTTCCTTCCCCATCATCCGCATTTTGTCGCACACCACCGACATCGTCAAACAATCCTACTGTTGTGCGCGTTTGTAAAAGGTTGTGTTTTGGAACCTGCTTGGCCGTGCCAGTCCTGGATGAACCAGCTACATTCTTCTCTTCCCCGTTTTCCGTATCCCGTCGCACACCACTGACGTCATCAGGTAGTTTTTCTACCATGCGAACTCGTGCGTTATTATGTTTTGGGTTCTGCTCAGCTGTACCAATATTAGCAGAAACTGTTGAAACTGCAGTCGTTTTCTTAAAATGACTTTCAACTATCCTCGTGATAGTTTCGATTAAGTTAATGTCCTCCTCACCGGACTGTGATGGTCTAGCGACTAATTCGCCTTCCGGTGAGGAATATGTGGATAAATTCAACAGTTCATCTTGAGAGGTTACCTCTGTGGATATCCTTCCACTCCAAGTCCAAACTTTAAACCACTTGATAGCTTCGGACAAACCGAGAAACAAACTTAAAAATAAATAAAAGGACAACGAGTGTAGAAAAATCCACAAATGAGGCAATAGGAGCTAGCGCTTTCTTTCACTTTATTTTCCGTGAACTTCTTCAGAAAAAAGACAATGAGCCCCCTCTTGCCCATGTCTTTTGTATAACACATACAGGAAATGATGTCACAAATTGACTTTTTCTGTGATTGATAATAACTATTTAAAATGGTAAATAAAAGCTTATAATGCTTTAAATGTTAATATCTTCTTGTTTGTACAATATTTAAAAAACGTACCAGTAAAAATACAGGATACAATGTATCAGTTTTGAAATTATCTACTGTCTTGTTTCCTGTCTACAGGTGTTCTAGACCTGCAAGTATTAAGGAAGGTTGCTAAGTGCTGCCCAATGCCACTTAGTCGGTTTGCGCAATAGAAAGTAAAAGATGCAACAGTGTATACTTTCTGAAATGAAGAATGTCTGCGTCCTGTCTGCAGGTACACTGTCGTCTTCATGTGCTGACCATTAGTCCAGGTTTGTTCGAAGGTAAGCTACTTGCAGAAGTGACAGGTAAAGCTCACCTTGTTTTATCCTGGTGAGCGATGTTTATTATGTTTCATCCTTAAAAGGCAATTGTGGGACTTGAGCTGTGATCTGCAGATAGTATATACTGTGTGGATCACCATGTTTAGCAGATGTGCTACATATACACATGATTTCCAGGTCTAGTTTATGTATTGATTATCATAGAAGTACATTCCATGAGATTTATTTATCCATTTCTTGTCATTGGCTAAGCCACACATCATGCAAATAGTGGTATTAAAAAAAGAAAAAAGAATAAATTAAATAAACAACATTACAAAATAAATGTTAGTACACATTAAAGAGTTTTGCATAAATCTGGATTTGAACTGTCACACTGGTGAAGCTACACAACACAGAGATGGTGTCTTATCTCATTTTGCCACAGAAACAGCTTTGCAGCAGGCATGAACATCACTGTGCTACAAGCAAGTCCCAAATCATTCACAGTATTAACAAGACATATGGCACTTGTACACTTATTTATTTATTTATTTATTTATATTTGTTGACCAGGAGTGTCCGACTGGACGTAGGTCCATTTTCAGCAGAGGCCCGTGGAGAAAAGCTCCACAGTTGAAATACAGTAGTTACATTGGATTACATAGCGATTAACAATTTACATAGCAATTACTTACAACATATTTACAGATGAAGAACATAGTACATCAGTAGACAACTAGAATCTTTATCTGTGAAGTACATAACAGACATTAACAAATGTTAAAATAAGAAGTTCCTGCTGTATAAGTACTAGGCTTATGAGCATCTGAGCTTGCTATAATCAAGGTAGTTAGTGGAGTGGAAAGAAAGGTAGTGGTTGGATGGGGTGGGTGATATTACAGTGGGAGTTGCAAGGGCATAGCCAGCATGTTTTTAGGTGTGCTTTTAGTAAAGTTTTGAAGTGTGTGCATGATGGTATGGAGGTAATTGTGGGTGGGAGGGAGTTCCATAATTTGGCTATGGTGCAAGAGAATAATGCTTCACCAGCAGAGTTATTGGCTTTAGTGATCTGCAAGTGATTTTTTTGCTGGATCTTAGTGGTCTGGTGGTGCAATAGGGTTGGAGTATATTCTGGAGGGATGGGACATTTAGTGGATGATTTACTAGTTTGTGGGCGAGTGAGAGTTGATACCATTGAAAGAGGTGAGGGAGTTCAAGCCAGCCCAGTTCAGCAAGTGAGAGACAGTGGTGACTATGGTAGGATGCCCCTGTGGTGAATTTGGCAATTTTGTTGTAGCAGGTCTCTAGCTTGTTTAGATTGCATTGCCTTAGGTTGGTATATATTGGAGAGGAATAAAGTAGGGTGGAGATAAGGTGGGAATTTGCTATTGAAATCTTTGCTGCTTTGGTGAGAAGATGCTTATTTCTGTATAATGCTCCTAGTTTTTTGTGGACTTTTTTTATGGTCATAGATATGTGAATGTCAAATTTTAGTTTATTGTCTATTTCCACTTCTAGCAATTTGGTGTGTTCAGTTGGGTATATAGTGGTGTTGTCTTTTGCTGTGATGTTAAAGTGAGAGTTGTTTTGAGTATGTTTTGTGGGTTGGAAGATGAGTAGTTTAGTTTTGTTTGGGTTGAGTATTAATTGGGCATCGGATAACCAAGTTTCAACAGAGGAAAAGGCTTCCTGTGTGACTTTTTGCAGTTTGGGTAGGGACTGGGCTGGGCAGATAATGGTTGAGTCATCTGCGTATTGTATGAGTGTGCCATGTTTGGTGGCAGAGGCTAGATTATTGGTGAAAACAGAGAAGAGTAGGGGTCCAAGGATGGATCCTTGGGAAACCCCTATGGAGACAGGTAGTTGAGGAGATATGTCATTCTGCCATACAATGGATTGTTGGTGGTCAGACAGGTAACTCTGAATCCAGTTGGTGACCGATTGTGAGAAGGATAGGTTATTGAGGACAGAGATAAGTTGTTTGTGTGGGACCATGTCAAATGCTTTAGATAGGTCTAGGAAAGTAGCAGAGGAGAGATAGCCATTGTTTTTATGCTGAAGAATAGTGTTAGTAAAGGAGAGTAAGGCAGTGGTGGTGCTATGGTTTGGTCGGAAACCATGCTGAGTATTGGAAAGGAGGTTGTTAGTAAGGAGGTAGTCTGAGACCTGAGAGTGTATGCATCTCTCTAGTATTTTGGAGAGTGGAGAGAGAATAGCTATGGGGCGGTAATTGGTTAGTTCTGTGAAGGGTCCGCCTTTGTGGAGGGGAATTATATGTGATACTTTCCATAGTGTGGGAACATAACTTTCTGACAAAGATCGGTTAATCAAGATGGATACTGGGTAGGCCAGAGAATCAGCTGCGATATGTAGGTATTCACTTGGGAGGTTGTCTGCTGCTAATTTGGTGGATTTAAGTTTAGTTAAGAGTTTTTTTATGTTGGAGGTAGGTACAGGAGAAAAAGAGAAGGCAGTGGGGAGATTAGTATTTGAAGGTGTGGGTTGGAGGGGAGGGTGGTTGTGTTGTTTAGCTAGTGATAGTATGGTTTGTGTGAAGTGTGTGTTGAATGAGGCAGCAATATTTTCTGAGGAGTGAGGGATGTTAGGAGGAGGGGTACTGACTTTACCTGAGTGGAGGATGGAGTTTATGGAGGACGAGAATTGTTTGGGGCTGTGTTCGGAGGAGTCTAGGGCAGACTGGTAGTATTGGAATTTGTCCTGTTTTATTAGCTTTGACTCTATTGCAAAGTTCTAGGAATTTCTGTCAAATTGAGGGGGTCTTGGTTTTGTGCCAGTGCTCCCAGGCTTTATCCCTGTTTTCATTTCTGACTTAATGGTTTCTGTAGCTATGGGGAGGGTTGTGCTTTGATTCTGGAAAGTCTTATGGGGCATGGTAATTAAGGATGCACAGGAAGGTAGTATTAAAAAATTCAACTGCGTCATCAAGACTGAGGTACTTTAGAGGATGCCAGTTACATTCTTTGAGGGATGAGATGAATGTGAGTGGGTTAAAGTTTATTTTTTTATGTATCTGATGGTAGATGACAGGTTTAGCTTGGTATAGGTATTTTTTCAGTAGGAATGTTGGGGAGTGAACACTGAGGCTATCTGATAAGCAGCCTGTTATATATGACTGGGGGCTCTTACTGACTAGTATACAGTCCAGGGTAGTGTGCTTGCTGGAGGTTTTATTTATCCTGGTTGGCGACTGGACTAGTTGGGTGAAGCCATGAAGGTTTACATGATGGGTAGGATGGTTGCCAGAACAGGATTGCCAGTCAATATTGAAATCACCTAAAATGATAGTTTCTTGGGGGAGATGGTGAGTAGACCAGCTGAGGAGGTTTTCTAGTGGAGGGATGTTTTGGCCATGTGGGAAGTAGCATCCAATTATGTTGATGGTTTTGTTTTGGTTTATTTTGAGGTTGGTATATATTATTTCTTCATTGCCTATTTGTGGAGCTGATGATTTTAAGATCTGGATGTTTGGATGCTGTTTAAATATTATAGCTACACCACCTCCTTTTTTGTTTAGCTGGTCTACTCTTAGTATGCCATAACCTGTAGGGAGTATTTGCTCACTGGTAATGTGAAGTTTTAGCCAAATTTCTGTCAGGGTGACTATATCTGGGGAGTACAAGTCTATGGTGGCATGGAGTTCATGGACTTTGTTAGATATACTTCTAATATTTAGGCTTAGTAGAAGGAAGTCATTTGGCTTTCTATTGCCTGTAATATGAGAGAAGTTGTGGTTTCTAGTCTGATTATGAGGATTGGGATTGGAGACGGTAGGGCCAGGGTTGGGGTGGATATCTCCACTTAGGGCTAGTTCTGATATGCATGAGATTATTAGTTTTCTTAGTTTTTGAATGTGTTTGTTTATAAGGGAAACTTTATGATTGTGCTCTTCGGGTAATAGTTATGGTAGGAGGGTTACTATGTTAAGTTATAGGGATGCTTTATGTTTGAGTAATATAGTTCGTAGAATATGTGGGGGGTGCATAGGGATGGTTCTTGAGCTGGTGGGAGGGGAGCTGAGTGAGGGTGAGACATGAGTGGTGGTGTGAGTAGTAGTACAGTGGTAGTGGTTGAGTGGGAATGATGGAGCTTTGGTAGGATGTAAGATATGCAAGGAGAGTGCATGCAGTGAGCATAGGTAAGGTATGCTTAGTTGAGGAGGTGTGATAGTAGTGGGAAGATGGAGGAGGTAGTGTTGGGTTAGTGCTGTGGTTGGCTACTGGAAAGATGGGAGGGGTTTGTGAGTGTAATAAAGGTGGGACCACTGGAGGCGGGAGGGAATAAGGGGGCAGGGTGGGGAGTGAAGCGGGTAGAGACCCTGTTTGTTACTCTTATGAGGGGGCTGGAAACAATCAGGTAACAGTCTTAAGGTAATAAAAGGTTAGAAGAAACCTCAAGACAATTATGCAGTCACAGATAAAAATATAGCGAGCAGCACTCTGTCGAGGTTGTCTAACGTGATTCTATCCAAAAGTAACAGCACAATTATATAGAAATAATTAGACACCAGTATGAGCTGTCTACACACAACACAATTACATGAATAACATTAGTGAACAAGGTGCAGCTATGCAAATGGACTATACTGTTATACGAAAAACAACTTGGTGCAGACAAAATGCTACATGGCATAGTAACTTCCAATAATAAAGCATAAATCATATTAGATGTCTAACAAAATTCAACATAAACATATACATTTGTACAATGTCTAACACAATTCAACATAAATTGGCATTTACAGTTGTAAAACACTTACTGGAGAGACACTGAGCTCCTCATGGGGCCTGCAGCAGAGTGGATTGTAGTTTTAAAAATGGTGCCTGCCACAGGTAATATTTATTAACTTTGGGATTGTCTTAAGGTAATAAACAGGGAAGGGGGAGGGGAGAACAAGGGTGTGAGCAGGCAGTTCTTTGTACTGTTGCTAATGAGCCAAAGCAAAGACTGGGTACACTTCTGTACATGTGTTAATTTCAGATGTAGTGCAATGAGTGATCACATAACCATTTATGACTATTGTTTGCAGAAATGCAGCTCTGTCTTTTCTTTGTTAGGTGTTCATTCTACTCTTATCTGAGCCATAATCTGAGACATGCAGTTTATAAGGTATTTTGTATCATTGTCCTTAAAATGTATGAGAACATTAAATGGCAATAATGTACGGTTTTCAACAAAGGCAGGGGGAGTTTGGATATTACTGAACAGAAACTGAGAAATGTGTGCTGTTTACTTACATTTAAAACCTAAATCTGCAAAAGCAACAGAGACATCCAAAGCATACATCCAAGCAACCTCCACACCCCATCACCAACCATGAAACACATACTTCACATAATTAGTGTGCCACACAATCACAGCCCTTAAGGCAAAATAACATACCCAACACACTAGTAATAGGTGACTCTATAGTCAGGCATACTGATGTCCCACTAACTAGGCTGGACAAGGAGAAGGTTACAGTTAGCTGCCTGTCAGGCGCCAGGATCTGCCACATAACACAAGCACTCAGGTCACTCCAGAACAAGTACAAATATGACTCTGTCATTGTCCATGTTGGTGTGAATGACCTCAGATGTACCTCCCTGGACTACATGAAAAGAGACATGGAAGAGCTCTCTGAACATGTGGCCCAGGCCGGTATGACCCTGACCCTGAGTAGCATCCTGCCCTCACCAAGAATGATGCCACAGTATAAAGAAAAAATAATCAATCTCAACAATTGGCTAAGTTTCTGGTGTCATTCAAAGGGGATCCAGTATCTTTCCATCTGGGATGACATGCTCGACAAGCTTCACAAGAGATGGCTTGCACTTGTCACCCTTAGGCTTTCGAATACAGGTTAAGGCTCTTGCCACCCCTATAGTGCCTTTTTTAGGCAAGGCTCAAAAGACAAACCCACCACCCTAAATAGCACAAGTAACCAAAAACTGAGGGCAATGCTACTCAATGCCAGAAGTCTAAACCTCAAAATGCACACACTCGAGGCACTCCTCAGTATGGAGAACATCGACATCTGTGCAGTAACAGAAACCTGGTTTAAGGATTCTGAGGGCACCCCAGCACTACTAGGCTATAACTCATACCAAACGTTTTGGCCACAGAACCAGGACTGAAAGACAAAAGGCAACAGTGGATCCATATTCATCAAGGATACCCACACCTCCAGGTTAGTGGTGCAGCACAATGCATCAGAGATCATCCATGTGCAACTAACAACGGGCAAAACTGCAATCCAAATTGTAGCTTGCTACAGATCACCCACCATGACCCAGTACTCCCATTCCACATTTCTGGAGACACTGGGAAATAGGAAGGCCCTACCAAACACCATAATACTGGGCGATTTCAGTTACCCAAATATAAACTGGGAGAACTACTCAAGTACTAACTCCCTTGCCCAACGCTTCCTAGAATTTATAAACTCGAATGCCCTGGATCAATTGGTCAACACCCCCACCAGAGGGAACAACATATTGGACCTGGTCATCACTAACATGGGTGACCGATGGTCCACACCGGAGGTCAACCCCTTGCTGGTTAGATCAGACCATAAACTAATCACCCTGGATATCCACATTCCGCCCCCACCCCCAATCAAGGAAACCACTGTGAAAATTTTCAAAAGCAAACTTCACGTTACTTAAGACTGAGGTGGAAAGGTTCACGGCCCCCATGCTAAAGGACAATGCTGTCCAAGCTGCTGAAACCTTTACAAAGACTCTCTATGAGCATCTGCAGGAATGCATAGATCGTGCTATCCCAAGTAAAACCACAACTCACTCCTCCAAGAATAGGAAACCAGTCTGGTGGACCCCTGCCATAAACAAGCTATACAACAGAAGGAGGAAACTAGTACAGAAAAGAGTAAAATCCCAAGAAGGAAAGACATCCCTGATCAGTATCAGCAAGAAACTACGATCCCTCATTAAATCATCCAAGGCTAGTTTCGAAAGAAAAATTGCCAATGACTCCAAACATAACCACAAAGCGTTCTTTAGCTATGTCAAGAACCTAAGTGGAAACTCTCAGATCTGCTCTGAGTTAGTGCAGAATGGCACAAAATACACTGAACTGACTGATATTGCCAACATTCTGGCAGACAGATTTAGTGAAAACTTCACCCCCCTCTCACTCCCTAAAGGGCCCATAACCATATCAGAAGAATGTAGGGCCCCATCAATCACCGACACACAGGTTAAAACAGCCCTATCCAAAGCCAAAAACACAGCTTCAATGGGACTGGACAGTGCCCCAGGCTGTGTCTTATAAAAGCTCAAAAATGAACTAACCCCTCACCTAAACACACTGCTCAAACTCAGCCTCTTTACAGGCTACGTACCCACAGAGTGGCGCACAGCAACAGTTATCCCACTCCACAAAGGTGGAGCCACAACAGACCCCAGGAACAATCGCCCTATAGGCCTGACTAGCCTGGTCTGCAAGGCTATGGAGCGCATCATCATGGAACTCAGTAAGAGACATTGGGAACCTCAAACCTTGGACCCTACCCAGTTTGGCTTTGTTAAGGTCAGATCATGCCTCCTAAATCTGGTGGACTTCTTTGAGACAGTTACCAAGGCATTAGATGAGGGAAAGGAGGTCCACACAGCCTACCTAGACCTCGCAAAGGCTTTTGACACCATTCCCCATTCTAGTATTATAGACAAGCTCACCAGCTTGAACATAAACCCCTACATCATGAGATGGTTTGCCAACTGGCTCATGGATAGAACCCACATGGTGAGAGTTGCAGGCTCTATGTCCGACTCTAAACCGATTACAAGTGGCGTCCCCCAGGGTCAGTCCTAGGATCCCTCTAGTTCAGTATGATATGCAAAATACCGAACCCTCCCCAACATAAAACTACACAAAACAAAATAAAATAAACAACAAAGCACACTACTCTACATTTAAGCAGGGGGCAAGCCCTCTGCACCTCCCAAGTGGGGGTCTGCACCCCCACACACCCCCCTACTTATATATACCAACTCCGAGGTCTCACTAACACAAAAACAGCAAAACACCTACCTCTACATGCCCAGCATTCCCATTACACACACACCACACATGTAAAACAATTACACACCCTCACCCACCCACCCTAAACTGCACTTACAACGTCCAAACATACAACAAAAACACATCTCTACCCTAAATCCTTAACTACTACACACTTACCTACATCTTTGAAGATAACGACACACCGACCACCATCTTCAACACTCACGCACCACTACATTGTAAAAACACAACACACTATGCACACACACACTGAGAAATACTTACCACACATTCGACATTCTCAGATTTGACAAAGTGCAGTTTTGCCAAGCAGCACTTTCGTTGTTCTGGTCTTGTGATACTGAAATTCAATATTGACAGTATTTCGAGCATCAGAAGTGAGCACACACACACACACACACACACACACACACGTATATATATATATATATATATATATATATATATATATATATATATATATGGATCACCTTAAAACTCGAAACCGCTGCTGTTCAAAACACTAACGACCAAACGAAAAGACCGAAAACATAAAACGCCACAAACGAAAAACAAAAACCATTACACCAACACAGTACACTACATAACATATGCACTATCCCTAACCCAAACCCTAACCCTAAGGTGATCACCAGACACTTACTCCTACCTGCACCCTAACCCTAACTCACTTAACCCACCCCTAACCCACAGTCCTCACTATCGCGACAAACACCCTACCTGCACCCTAACCCTAACTCACTTAACCCACCCCTAACCCACAGTCCTCACCATCGCACACACCCTACCTGCACCCTAACCCTAACTCACTTAACCACCCCTAACCCACAGTCCTCACCATCGACACACACCCTTACCTGCACCCTAACCTAACTCACTTAAACTCCCACCTCAACCCACAGTCCCTCACTATCGACACTTACCTGTCCGCCTCCTAACACTAAATCCTCACCGATCGCACACCTTACCGAGTGGTCCCGTCCTTTCGTCATCTCGGTATTCTCGTGCCGATTCCGCTTGGGCAAACGCTTCGAGCTTTTAAAGGACCCATATATATATATATATATATATATATATATATATATATATATATATATATTAGCAAATGCTAGTTTACTGATGGCATAGGCATTTTGTTAGGGCATTTTACTTTCTCAGATATACAGCCTTATTAACTTTCATCACAAGTGTTACTTTTACAACTGTTTCTCTTTTCACTATGTTATTTCAGTGAAATGTAAATGTCCTATATTGTCAATAATGCAGTGGTGTTAGCTGTCTAGGATGACCCACAGACACCTCTAAAGAATGTTGGGCACAGGTAGAGGTGACTGGCAATTGCATAAAAATTACTGTTCTGAGCTAAATGTGTACGCCTGTTTTGGGGAAAGGTTGTTTGAAAGCACTTATAGTAATTGATTGATATGTTATCCTTGTTTGGTACAAAATGTCATTTGCCTGTTGTTTTGGGGTAGGGGTGGAGAAGCCAAGTTCAATTTCTGTGTTACCACAACCAAAAAATGTTTTTGCAGAGGTTTGTTTTGCTATTGTTAATCCTTGTTTTTAGATCATACCTTGGTTTGTGTGTGACTGTGATATGTCACAACCACATGACCCTTTTTTTATATTTGAATAACTAAAGTTTTCTGTTTCTCTAGTGGTTAATATTGACAAGCTCATAATATGTCTTACATCTAAGCAGGAGTTTTATTAATGTGATATTTATGTGAATTATCCTTCTTTTGTATTTTATGTCACCTAGGGCTATGGCCCCCAACTGTCCCAAACCCCACAACCCCACTTCAGTGACTTAGATACTGATGTGATTGTACCAGCCTTTCGTCAACATGGTGCTTTTCTGAGTGAGAGAATACAAAGGTATATGTCTGGAAGAATGCAAATTTGGGACCAGATAGTGAACAGTTGGGGGGCACAGCAAGACATATAATCAGGTGTGTCATAGGACCGCTTATATGATTTCCTCATCCCGTGGACAGCTGGTTATGGGGAGGGTTGCTACAGACCAACCAGTGACACCAAATGAAGAGTTCCTGTCTGCTGTCAGGGATCCAGAGAGGTCACTGGAAAGTGCACAACCACATGTGACTGATGTTGGTGCTGCTGTTTCAGGGAGGACAAGTATGTCCCAGGAGGAGCTTCCAGGTAGGCTTGCATATGTCAAATTTTAATGATTTCTTGTATAGTAAAATATTGAAAGCAATAGCTAAGTTGGTTTAATAGTTTTTTTCAGGGGGGGGCTTTTATAAACTGATACAGTTAACACATTCTTGTTCATTACACATGGGCTTGTGGTGGACATGTCATGCAAATTTCATTTAAACGCATTGATAATGGACATATAAAAGCAAATTTTTCTCCCCTGTGTTATTGTTATTGTGATGATGATGGTGTCCTTACATTTTGCTTTAAGTTCTTCCAGGACCATCCTCCCTAGCAAGTGTGGCAACACTGGAATCATCTGCACATGGTAAGGCAAACATTTTATTTCAGTAATGAAGAGCATTTGTTGTGACAGAAATGTGCATGTATCCTGTATATGTCAGGTGGGTGTCGTGGACTGTATGTGTATTGCTCAATACCATTTGGCGCGCGATTGCAGCACCAGTGTTAGTTTGTTAGCATATATTAAATTTGTAGTAGAGTTGGTATTAATTTCCTTCCTGTGTTTGCTGCTTATTATTACAGGGATCCTGACAGTGGAAGTGTAGGACTCTTACCACCTGATGACAGAATATCGGCAGACTCTGATGCTTTACAAACACAGAGCACAGTCAGGATGTGCAGAGGATGGAATCTGAGACTGAGGTTGACATTCAGTCATCTGCTGTAATTCCATCAGACAGCCAGTAGGCCTATGCAAAGCCACTCCAATGGCGTACTGTTTTATTTTTTCTGTACTACTTGTATTTGAACATCCATGCTAACTCCTGTCTCTTTTTATTCCCTTTCCTACCAAAACTGCCTACCCGTCTCCCCCCTAGATTTCTAGCTTAATCTCTACTGCTTCCTGTCCTGTTTACCTTCCTACGGTGTTGGACCTAACCTTGCCCTGCTCTACAGGATTGTTGCTGTTCCCTAACTTCTCATCCATATTCAAGGAACAGAAAGTAGGTTCTGGGCTCTGTTGCCTGTTGATTTTATAGCCTCCTATTAGGGTCGTCAACTCTAAAGAGTCTTAACACTGCTCCATGTCTTAGAGCCTAGCAGCCAGTACCTCTCCCTCTTTCTAGACTCCACACCTCAATTTTACTTTTTAGCTTTTTTCTTCTATTCTTACTTCCTACAACTCTTCTGCTATCCCATTTCTGCTGCCCCTTAATACTTTTCAACTACTTACACTTTCCAGTAGATCGCAGTCTACTCTCACTGATTATTTCTCTACTGCTTCCTACTGCCTCTGACTGTTCCTCTTTCTGTTTAAGCCTGCAAGGTTAGGGGCTTTGGTCTCTGATCCCCTTAGTCTCTATACCTACCTTGTTGCTCATATCCAGCTCCCTGCTAACTGTAGTTTTTCTTCTGTTTCCTACTGCTGTAACTCTGCCAAATCCTCACCTTGCTATACTATCATCTATTTCTTTCCTTCTCTCCTACTGTATGTTTCTGGCATAACTTCTTTTCATCCCACTGCTGAAAGTTCACCTTTCTACTCCCTTCAAATTCACCTGTATTTCTGATTGTCTCCTCTAGTCCACCTTCTAGTTGAGCCTTTGACTCACAGCCTGTCAGTTTCTAAGTGGCTCACAAGCCTCCCTACCCCCTAATTCTGACTACACCCCCAGGTCCCTAACTCTAAAGCTACTTTTGACATACCCCTTTCTTAGCTATCCAACTTATCAGCTCCACCCTATATCCACCATCTCTCCACTCCCACTCATTTCTTTACTTTCCTTTCCTATTTCCTTTCACTTCTCCAGCCCACCCCTAATCTCACCTTTATCTAACTCCTCTTTCTGTGTTATTATTTCCTTTCATCTTAACCTCCCTCATCTAACTCCCTTTTCTGTGCTATTCCCTATCCTCTCTTTTATTTCTCTCCTTGGTTCTAATTTAACCTTTCAGGAAATACAACCCCTCTATACTTTCATTCCCAACTCATACTCTCTCATATTCTATCTATTATAATTACCTCCTTCTTAAAATGGCTCCCTACCATACTCACCCCAGCTCCTTTAATCTCACTCTACTTCTTTCCACCCCATGTAATTCTGTCCTACTCTTCTTTGAAAAACCACTTTATGTACAACATCACACCCTAAAACACAATAACAAGATTTCTCTTCCACTTATACCATTCTAAATATTTCTTCTACCCTAATTATCATTTACCTTAAATCTACATAGACTCCCCTCACACCTCAACTACAGTGCATTCTTGAGAACAAAACTAAAAATTCAAACCCTTCTCAATGATTAACCTCTTTAACAAACCTACTAATCCTTCCCTCCTAGATGGAGATATCCACCCCTAACCCTGGTCCTACTTCCCTTCTCCCCCAGTGTCTACACTCTAAACCTAATACCTCTTAATAGGCCATCTTAATATCCAAAGCATAAACAATAAATACCACACACCTGCATGCCCCTCCCACATACTCAATCATTTGATATTCTCTGTCTCTTTAAACCTGGTTAAAACTCTACTACCAAAGACACTGAAATTAATTCCCCAGGGCTATAAATATAGTAAGATCTGACCGCTCCAAACCGTGAAAGGTGGTGGTGTTGCCATCCTTTATAAAATCATCTAAATATCACTACCCCTTCCAAACTCTCCAACTCAAGACAACAAAATAGAAGTAATCATAGCTAAACTTCACTAATTCCAAAATCCCTTTATATCATCTGCATGTACCTGCCTCCTGGTAACAACATACCTATCCCTTGAGAATTATCTCTGCTGTCAGCTACTTATCCACAAGAAACTACATACTCAGGGCTTACCTTAACATAGACTGGAATAGCATAAATGCTGAAAACCTTCATCTCTATATCAAATCCTACATAGCTTTACTCCAAACTATAACCTGTACAACCAGGCACAATAAACATAGTAATAGAGAAAGCATCCTAGACTGATACTTATAAACAGAGTTGAACACAACTATAAACATGTGGAACCCTGCCTGATGATGTGTTAGTGATCACTTTTAACCTTCTTCATAACTAGGGAAAAGACTGATTGTACTATACCCCTATATTACAAGGAAAGTAATGTACTTCCATCAAAAATTTTAATCCAGAACCCTATTTCAGACTGGAACTTGGTTCATGTAACTGGAATGCCTTAAAAATGCTTCCTCTTGAAAATGCAGTATATCCACTAATAATGCCAACTTTTTATCTATGGTTCTTGATAAATATGCTCCTGAACGTAGGCATTAGAATTAAATCCAATTCAGCCCCCTGGCTCTCCTACATTGGAAACAAAAACTTTATATCTTACTAGAAATAAAGTCTGGGCCTCATGGAGATCCCACAGAAACAACTCTGACCTTCTAAGCACTTCCGGCCAGCTTAGAAATTTAAACTAAAAAGGCAGTAATAGCTGACAAAAAGAAATTCTACCTGTGAACTACAGCAAAACACCTAAATAATTCTAAACTCTTTGGTCCTCAGTCAATAAGCTCCTCCCCAGGAACTCTCTAAAACACCTTCCCCAATTACACGCTGACCCTGTTTCCCTCAACAAACTGCAGATGCTTTTAACTCTTTCTTCACTGATACTATGCAAGCTCTAGCTAAACAGCCAAATGCCAACAACTTCTGCCTACCAAGCAACATAACTAACACCTCCTCTAAATTCTCACTACAACCTATCTCTCAACGCTCATTTATAGACTCCTTCTTAAACTAAAACCTTGCACCCTCTGCTGACAAGCTCCCTTCACTATTTCTACAAAGGCTGCCAAAGTTATCGTGATATCCTATATCTATTCTCATAAATAGGACCATCAAAGAAGAAATCATCCCTGACATCTGGAAACCCTCTCATATCATCCCACTTCATAAAGGTGGAAACTCCAAAGACCATTCAAATTATAGACCAATTGCTCTCCTCACCCTTGGCAAAATTCTGAAAAATGTATTCATCATCAACTTGTACAATATCTCTCTCTCCACACACAATATTATAGCAGACTGTCAATGGTTTTAGGCCATATCACAGTACTACTTAGCCACTGCCTTGCTCTCCTTTGTAGATACCATTAATCAGAACCATAATAACAACTTACTCTCTTCTGCCCTCTTCATTGACCTCTCTAAAGCATTTGATATGGTGAACCACACTTTATTACTTAAGACTCTTGAATCACTCTCTTTGATTCCTCAGCCATTACATGGTTCAATTCCTATCTCACAAATAGAAAACAGGCAGTTCTATGGGATAACCATATTTCCTCTTACTTGCCTGTTTCCATTGGAGTTCTTCAAGGCTCTATCCTGGCCCACTTCTTTTCCCTCTTCATTAATGATCTGCAAACAACAATCCCTCAAGCTACATGTATTCAATATGCTGATGATTCTACACTCATCTGCTCAGCATCTTCTACTTCAGAACTAATCTCACGCACCCAAAATGTCTTTAATACTGTAGAGACATGGTTCTCCAGTCGCCTCTTACTAAATGCCAAAAACTAAACTTCTTCTCTTTACCCCCACTTCCAGGACCTCACCCTTAAACTTTTTATATCTCCTCTAACAGTGCTACTGTCATCTCACCTGACACTACTACTAAACTGTTAGGTATTACCATTGATAATAATCTCTTTTTACCAACACATTAACAATTCCATAAAACTAGTCAACAGAAAAATAGGATCTTTGTATCGAATTAGACCATTTCTTACACCAGCTACTAGAACTAAGATTGCTCATTCCCATCTTATTTCTACTCTTCTTTATGCCTCACCCATCTTTACAAACCTCAAGGAAACAACCTTAACAAATTAGCTAGCTGCTACAATAGCATTGCTCGCTTTGCTACTGGTAACCCCTATAGAACCCATCATTGTCTTAACTTGAAACAACTAGGCTGGTTTGAAATTCAAAACTATCTTACTATCCATCAACTCATTCTGGCCCATAAAATACTCCAAATAACACTCCTGTACTCTCACAACTCTTAATCCCTTATAGCAATCTTAACTCTCTCCGCTCTTCAAGTAAACTATTGACTACTTCTATAAAATCTAACAATACTGCTGGTAACTCCCTCTTCACCAATTCTGTTGGTACTAAATGGAATTTGTTACCTACTAGCATAACAATGATTTCTTCACTGCCTCTTTTCAAACAAAACATTAAATGACACCTCCAAAACCACTGGCTTTGCTCCTGTAGTAAACCTGATTAACCTTGTAGTAAACCTGATTACCCTTGCACTACTACTTCTTATCTCAAACCATCTCTCTACTCTTCTATTATTCTTTTTCTCCTCTTATCTTTTCTCTTCTCCTTTTCATCCCCACCCTGCTTCTTTCCCTGCTAACTTTCTTAACCCGCTTTCTCCACCTCTTGCCCTTTCTCCCTACCCCACTCCTATTGTTCCACTTTCTTTACTTCTATTATCTTTGCATCCTGATCTCTAAGTATGTTTAATTTCCTGTATGATGTTGTGTGTGGTGGTGAATTTCTCTGTGTGTGGTACCTGCTATTTAATTTTAGACTAACTTGTTTGAAGATTTTGAACTTTTGCTGTTTTTACTAACCTTTTCCTAAATGGCTTATCATCTATGTTGATTTTTATGTATGTATACATTTTTTACTTCTGTGGAGCTTTTCTCCTCGGGCCTCTACTGAAAATGGAAATATGTCCAGCTAGACTAGCCCGGTCAACAAATGTAAATAAATATATGGATCACCTTTAAAACCTCGGAAACTGCTGCTGGTTCAAACACTAACCCATCAAACTAAAAAGACCGAAAACATAAACGACAACGCAAAAAACACCGAAAACCATTACACCAACACAGTGCACTACATAACATATGCACTATCCTAACCCAAACCCTAACCCTAAGGTCCGACACTCAAGACACTTACCCTACCTGCACCCTAACCCTAACTCACTTTAACCCACCCCTAACCCACAGTCCCTCACTATCGCACAAACACCCTACCTGCACCTAACCTGCAATCTAACTCACTTAACCCACCCCTAACCCACAGTCCCTCACCATCGCACACACACCCTACCTGCACCCTAACCCTAACTCACTTAACCCACCCCTAACCCACAGTCCTCACCATCGACACACACCCTACCTGCACTAACCCTAACTCACTTAACCCACCCCTAACCCACAGTCCCTCACTATCACACACTTACTTGTCCGCCTCCCTAACACTAAATCCTCACTCGATCGCACACTTACCGAGTCCCTAACCCACAGTCCTCACCATCGCACACACACACCCTACCTGCACCCTAACCTCTAACTCACTTAACCCACCCCTAACCCACAGTCCTCACCATCGCATTTACACCTACCCTACCTGCACCCTAACCCTAACTCACTTAACCTACCCCTAACCCACAGTCCCTCACTATCGCGACACTTACCTGCCCGCCTCCTAACACTAAATCCTCACTGACGACACTTACCGAGTCCGTTTTTCGGTCATCTGCGCATTTTGTTGTTCTCGTCGGTCGATTCCGCTTTCGGCAAACGCGTTTCGAGCTTTTAAAGGTGACCCACTGGGAAGTGCACAACCACATGTGACTGATGTTGGTGCTGTTGTTTCAGGGAGGACAAAGTATGTCCCAGGAGGAGCTTCCAGGTAGGCTTGCATATGTCAAATTTTAATGATTTCTTGTATAGTAAATATTGAAAGCAATAGCTAAGTTGGTTTAATAGTTTTTCAGGGGGCTTTTATAAACTGATACAGTTAACACATTCTTGTTCATTACACATGGCTTGTGGTGGACATGTCATGCAAATTTCATTTAAACGCATTGATAATGGACATATAAAAGCAAAATTTTTCTCCTGTGTTATTGTTATTGTGATGATGGTGTCCTTACATTTTGCTTAAGTTCTTCCAGGACCATCCTCCCTAGCAAGTGTGGCATCATCTGCACATGGTAAGGCAAACATTTTTATTTCAGTAATGAAGAGCATTTGACAGAAATGTGCATGTATCTGTATATGTCAGGTGGGTGTCGGGACTGTATGTGTATTGCTGTACCATTTGTGATTGCAGCACCAGTGTTAGTTTGTTAGCATATATTAAATTGTAGTAGAGTTGCTATTAATTTCTTTCCTGTATTTGCTGCTTATTATTACAGGTGATCCTGACAGTGGAAGTGTAGGATTCTTCCCACCTGATGTCAGAGTATCAGCAGACTCTGATGCTTTACAAACACAGGCACAGTCAGGGATGTGCAGAGGATGAATCTGAGACTGAGGTTGACATTCAGTCATCTGCTGTAATTCCATCAGACACAGCCAGTAGGCCTGTGCAAAGCTACCCAATGGCCCTCTGATACTGGAAGCACAGGTGGAGGGTAAGACACTTAATCAGGGTAGTGCTGTTACTGCGGCTTCAGTGCCTGCTGACTTTGGCCATAGCCAAAGGGGCAAGGTGTCACACAAGAGGGTGGTTAGGGGTGCATGGAGGAGGCCTGCTGTCCATCCTGCACCTGATCCTGGTGTGTCTTTCTGTGCAATTCAACATATGTTTAGGGCCATTATGGAGGCACAGATACATTCCAATAGGCCCTCCAATTAAATGTTTAGCGCTGTAGATGTGGCACAGGCTGACATGCCTGACTGCCTCTACCATGTTGCCTATTCAATGGGTTGAATGAATGACATGTTGGAATGGGTGATGTCTGTGATGGAACATCTACTGGGAGAGGGACAGCATCTACGTGGATGTAGGTCAGCCTCATCACCTGATGTTAGCCATCATGGCAGTGCCTGATCATGCTCCCATAGTGGTACTACTTCCACTGCTCTGTCAGTGGTTGAGGTGATCACATCCAGACATGACAGATCATAGAGCCTGGTCCCCATGTACCCGTGAGGTGAGCTCATCCAGCAAATGTCAGTCATACTCAGATAGCAGCAGTGCATCTGACTGTGGGCATGGATGTGCTAGCACAACTCTGGCAGAGCCAGTTTTGGGGTTGGGTATGACAATGATGAACTGTCACCTCTACCATGTATGGCTCACACCTGTCCAACATACCAAGACACAGAGCTAGCACAGAGCTTGTCTGTGTTCTTGCAGACACTCACACACCAGTTTTGGCTGGAGTGCCCATACAAACTTACACATACATGTAGTCACGGAGGTCATTCGTAGGCTTACAATCCATTCTTTCTTAGTGACCATTTGATACTTCATTCAAATGTCTGCCCGTTTCTCACGCACTCACCACCTTTTGTGTCAGCCTAGCCCCCCCCCCCACACACACACATACACACCACCTTGTGAAAATAATGATAACTATGCCATATCCTTGTTTTCTATCTTTTGGATCCAGGGCTGCATAAGTCTTCTGTCTGATGTCCAGGGTGTATAGCTGACTTAGTGCTTAGTATATCTGTGTTTGTGATGGTGTTTTGCAAATTGTACTGATTTGCTACAGGTTTTTGTAATGTGTACATCCCTCCCAACCTCTTATATCAAAACAGCTGGACAAAACCATAAAGAAAAGTGTGACAAAGGCTCAACAATGGGGAGAGTTTTGAAAAACTCTCATCTTACAAACTTAGACAGCTGAGAGATTAACAGGTTTTGCATTATTATCAGATTTATCTGAGGGACAAACTCTGAAAATGAAATATGTGTCATTGTTTTCTAACTTTACTCTTTAATAATTTGCCATTACAGAGCTATGAGACCAAACTGTGGACATTCTGTGAAAATCCTTACATTTGAGAGGTATGAATATGTGAATCTTTGATGCATGAGGCCTATTAGTTGAAAGAGAACACGTATTGACATAAGTTACTGCTGTCACATCTTGATGTAATTGCTGTAAAAATCACCCACCTTATACTTATTGACATTAGCAAGTAACACTATGCAAGTATCTGCAATTCATGTGTGCTCTTACCCATTTATTTTCCTTTTTCAGGTTCAACACTTACCTTGTGAGTGCTGCAGTTACAGTTGTTGTAATTCAGGGCTGACTCTGTCTAATACTACAGCCATTACATAGGTAGGTTAAGGCATTTAATGGGTAAGTTAAGGTTGTGAGCATTGCCTGGCAGCAATGTTACTGTATTTATGTGTATAGAATGAAAGGTTTAGTCCCTTAGGTGGTGAGTAAGTGTGCTACCCATTGCCTCTTGACCAGTGTGAGGGCATATTGTGCATACCTATGTCTGCCTAAACCCACAGTGGCTGGTGGTTCTCCCTCTGACTCCTCACCTGCATGTGGCTGTGGTGACCTTAGCAGTGGTGGTGGGATTTGTGCTCCTTCCCCTTGGTGTTCCTGCTGAAGCTGTTTTTTTCAGGATAATGTTGTGAAGCATGGCTGAGACTGTGAATATTTCAACACATGTACGGGGATTGTACTACAGAGCTCACCCAGATGTATCAAGGCATCGGAATCATGACTTCAGCAGCTTAGACACATGCTCTATAATATTTATTTTATTTGTGTGCATACTTCATAATAGTGTTCTCCATTTAGTGTGTGTGCATTTCTGATGGGTGTCATCAGCCACGGTTCCAATGCATAACCTGCATTCCCTAGTAAATGACCCTGTGGGATATGCCCCCACCAAACATCTCATGCAGTTGACAGTTGTGCCAGATATGTGAGTCATGGTAACTGCCTGGGTTGTCAGCACACACATTCAGGATGATTCCCTTAGCTTTACACACAACCTGGCAGTTAATTGAATGGAATCCCTTTCTATTTAAGTACACCCTTCCCTGTTCCCAAGATGGTGTTTTGATTTCTACATGTGTACAGTCTATGGCATCCAGGACTTCAGGCTAGTGTAGGGTAGAATTCCTGCATAGTGCTGGCCCTCTCCTCAAGTGTATTGAGAAAATATATGTATTCGTTGTTATAGCATAGCATTCAGGAATTGATGGAAGATCCTGGATCCTGATCCCTGTGACACCCCCAACATGTCCCCTGCTGGTCTCTGGAAGGTTTCTGTATCTACAATTCTAAGTGTTGCACATACCTTAGTCACCACTGGGATTGGTTCCCCTCGGTTTGTCCTTGTTCTCAGTTGAGAAAGACAGATGTTGCAAAATTCCTGTAGTTTGTATCTATCCACATTATAGTGGTCTACAATTTCTACCTCTTGTAGATTGTGAAAAGTTAAACAGGGTCTAAACAACCTTCTCCCTCTTGGCCATGGTCTATAAGTAGCAGCAGCAGCAAAGACTTGGGTCTTCTGCACATTCACATGAATAAGACAAACAGTGTAGACTAGTTTCAGTATGCTGTATTCCAGTCGGTTTTGGAATTCACAGGGAAAACCAGTACCGATTTTAGACAGTTGTTTTATTGCTTGTTCAATGCCTCCACTATCTTTGTATTGGTTAATTAGCATACAATTCAGCTACTTATGCAGTAATTAGCATGCCACAATGTTTACTGCGTTTGCATGGCTCTACACCTGTGTAGAGCCGGTTATTGAATACAAAACTGTGCGCTATCTATGACGTGCATACCGTTTTAGTGGATGTGTAGGCTTCATTGAATCTGCACTAACATCTATGAGTCTAAGAAAAAAATGACAACCAGTTACTCCAATAAATTTATTTTATAGTACAAAGTACAAAATATATGAACTAGTTTTCTTGCATCAAGTATTTCCTCATGCTGGGTTTTATTAAAAAACGAACAAAATTAAATAGTAATGCAACAGCCTTAATACGTTGAATAGACTGCATTATAATTAGGAGTTTACAATGATTTATGCAATAAGTCCAGCCTATATAGTTGCATGTATTAGGTCAATCAATAATGTTCTCTGGATTTCAGCAGAATTACTTTTATTACCACCCTTGTTGTCTGCATTGATTGTTTCTAAACCTTGCAATAAAAACATAATTATTCCAAGAACTTGACCACTGCCAGAATAGTTGATTAGGGTATTTTAAATGTCTAATGATGTGCTCATGCTCTGTAATCTTATATTATCATTTTCTAAATGTTTTGTTGTTATTTATATTTAATACACAAGGTGAAATAAACAACATTTTAAATTATATTAACCACTTTTGAATTTCATTCCTACTTGTAATAGGATGAATCAGACAGTCCATGGGCTTTAGATTTTTACACAAACAACATATAAAGTATTTAAATGTATTTCTTTTCATAGGGGTACTCTCATTCTCATAACAATAATTACTAGCTATTTAGCTCTTAAAGACCAAGAACTAGTCAAGAATTACTTTACTATACACTCTGCCAGATAAACAAAAACGGAGCAAATATCTAAAACGGAGCAAATATCTCACAAAATTACTTGATATAAAACCGAATTAAAATGTCATATTTATTCAACATATTCAACACACAGTATAAATAAATAATAAATAAATGTAAGTTAGTGCTTCTTTATAAGTCCAACTCTGTTTTAGAGACTAAGCACAAAAAAGCCACGACCCCCCATCGTCCCATTCATAGCCTTTTCTAACACTTCCTCAAATTACCCAACCAACAATCCAGTCACCAAATTAAGCTGGAACAAAACTATACCAGAACTGAAAACTTTAACTCAAATTTCCCACCAAAGCTCATCACTGGTTAGCACTAAAAAGCTTAAAATGGTTTGAACTACCCCAAGTACTCACATTGTGTCACATTTTGTCTCAGAATGTTTTTTAACATACTTTTTGTTGCTCTGAAATATTCCCTGCTTCCAGCTAGATAGGGAACTGGTATTGTTACCACAGTGATGATCAAAAGCTTTATTTCACTGCTTCATTACGCTACTGTGAAGTGCTCTGACAAAGGTTCTAAACCATTTCTGCTCTAATATCACTCAGTAAATTACAATGGAAAACAGCAGAAAGAATGATGTTTGGATCTCCAGTCATATCAAAATTGTTATAAGTTTGAGGCACTGTGAGTGATTTCCATGAAATTCAAATCAAGAACGGAGCAAAGCAAAGCCTCTACAGATGAAACTCGAGATGCGTGTCAACAGCAATAACAAACAGATGAGACGCGAGAATAATTATTTGTTGCACATGGATGATGGCTTTGAACCAATTATTTACAGAAAAGAAGTATAGGAAATCCGGGTAAATCCGTTGATTTTTATGTATGTATACATTTTTTACTTCTGTGGAGCTTTTCTCCTCGGGCCTCTACTGAAAATGGAAATATGTCCAGCTAGACTAGCCCGGTCAACAAATGTAAAATAAATATATGGATCACCTTTAAAACCTCGAAACCGCGTTTGCCCGAAACACTAACGACCGAAACGAAAAGACCGAAAACATAAAACGCCGACAACGCAAAACACCGAAAACCATTACACCAACACAGTACACTACATAACATATGCACTATCCCTAACCCAAACCCTAACCCTAAGGTCCGACACTACCGCACACTTACCCTACCTGCACCCTAACCCTAACTCACTTAACCCACCCCTAACCCACAGTCCCTCACTATCGCACAAACACCCTACCTGCACCCTAACCCTAACTCACTTAACCCACCCCTAACCCACAGTCCCTCACCATCGCACACACACCCTACCTGCACCCTAACCCTAACTCACTTAACCCACCCCTAACCCACAGTCCCTCACCATCGCACACACACCCTACCTGCACCCTAACCCTAACTCACTTAACCCACCCCTAACCCACAGTCCCTCACTATCACACACTTACTTGTCCGCTCCCTAACACTAAATCCCTCACTCGATCGCACACTTACCGAGTCCCTAACCCACAGTCCCTCACCATCGCACACACACCCTACCTGCACCCTAACCCTAACTCACTTAACCCACCCCTAACCCACAGTCCCTCACCATCGCACACACACCCTACCTGCACCCTAACCCTAACTCACTTAACCCACCCCTAACCCACAGTCCCTCACTATCGCACACTTACCTGCCCGCTCCCTAACACTAAATCCCTCACTCGATCGCACACTTACCGAGTCCGTCCTTTTCGGTCATCTGCGTGTATTCTCGTCCTGGCCGGATTCCGTTTGAAACGCGGTTTCGAGCTTTTAAAGGTGACCCACTGGGAAGTGCACAACCACATGTGACTGATGTTGGTGCTGCTGTTTCAGGGAGGACAAGTATGTCCCAGGAGGAGCTTCCAGGTAGGCTTGCATATGTCAAATTTTAATGATTTCTTGTATAGTAAAATATTGAAAGCAATAGCTAAGTTGGTTTAATAGTTTTTTCAGGGGGGGGCTTTTATAAACTGATACAGTTAACACATTCTTGTTCATTACACATGGGCTTGTGGTGGACATGTCATGCAAATTTCATTTAAACGCATTGATAATGGACATATAAAAGCAAATTTTTCTCCCTGTGTTATTGTTATTGTGATGATGGTGTCCTTACATTTTGCTTAAGTTCTTCTAGGACCATCCTCCCTAGCAAGTGTGGAATCATCTGCACATGGTAAGGCAAACATTTTTATTTCAGTAATGAAGAGCATTTGACAGAAATGTGCATGTATCTGTATATGTCAGGTGGGTGTCGGGACTGTATGTGTATTGCTGTACCATTTGTGATTGCAGCACCAGTGTTAGTTTGTTAGCATATATTAAATTGTAGTAGAGTTGGTATTAATTTCTTTCCTGTGTTTGCTGCTTATTATTACAGGTGATCCTGACAGTGGAAGTGTAGGATTCTTCCCACCTGATGTCAGAGTATCAGCAGACTCTGATGCTTTACAAACACAGGCACAGTCAGGGATGTGCAGAGGATGAATCTGAGACTGAGGTTGACATTCAGTCATCTGCTGTAATTCCATCAGACACAGCCAGTAGGCCTATGCAAAGCCACTCCAATGGCCCTCTGATACTGACAGGTGGAGGGTAAGACATTTAATCAGGGTAGTGCAGTTACTGCGGCTTCAGTGCCTGTTGACTTTGGCCATAGCCAAAGTGTGGGCAAGGTGTCACACAAGAGGGTGGTTAGGGGTGCATGGAGGAGGCCTGCTGTCCATCCTGCACCTGATCCTGGTGTGTCTTTCTGTGCAATTCAACATATGTTTAGGGCCATTATGGAGGCACAGATACATTCCAATAGGCCCTCCAATTAAATGTTTAGCGCTGTAGATGTGGCACAGGCTGACATGCCTGACTGCCTCTACCATGTTGCCTATTCAATGGGTTGAATGAATGACATGTTGGAATGGGTGATGTCTGTGATGGAACAACTACTGGGAGAGGGACAGCATCTACGTGGATGTAGGCCAGCCTCATCACCTGATGTTAGCCGTCATGGCAGTGCCTGATCATGCTCCCATAGTGGTACTACTTCCACTGCTCTGTCAGTGGTTGAGGTGATCACATCCAGACATGACAGATCATGGAGTCGTGGTCCTTGATGTACCCGTGAGGTGAGCTCATCCAGCAAATGTCAGTCATACTCAGATAGCAGCAGTGCATCTGACTGTGGGCATGGATGTGCCAGCACAACTCCTGGCAGAGCCAGTTTTTGGGGTTGGGTATGACAATGATGAACTGTCACCTCTACCATGCATGGCTCACACCTGTCCAACATACCAAGACACAGAGCTAGCACAGAGCTTGTCTGTGTTCTTGCAGACACTCACACACCAGTTTTGGCTGGAGTGCCCATACAAACTTACACATACATGTAGTCACGGAGGTCATTCGTAGGCTTACAATCCATTCTTTCTTAGTGACCATTTGATACTTCATTCAAATGTCTGCCCGTTTCTCACGCACTCACCACCTTTTGTGTCAGCCTAGCCCCCCCCACACACACACATACACACCACCTTGTGAAAATAATGATAACTGTGCCATATCCTTATTTTCTGTCTTTTGGATTCAGGGATACATAAGTCTTTTGTCTGATGCTCAGGGTTCGTAGCTGACTTAGTGCTTAGTATATCTGTGTTTGTGATGCTGTTTTGCAAATTGTACTGCTTTCATACAGGTTTTTGTAATGTGTACATCCCTCCCAACCTCTTAGACCAACAAAGCTGGAACAATCCATAAATAAAAGTGGGACAAAGGCCCAACAATGGGGAGAGTTTTGAAAAACTCTCGTCTTACAAACTTAGGCAGCCGAGAGATTAAGAGGTTTTGCATTATTATCAGCTTTATCTGAGGGACATGAACTCTGAAAATGAAATATGTGTCATTGTTTTCTAACTTTACTGTTTAATAATTTCCCATTACAGAGCTATGAGACCAAACTGTGGACATTCTGTGAAAATCCTTACATTTGAGAGGTATGAATATGTGAATCTCTGATGCACGAGGCCTACTAGTTGAAAGAGAACACATATTGACATAAGTTACTGCTGTCACATCTTGATGTAATTGCTGTAAAAATCACCCACCTTATACTTATTAACATTAGCAAGTAACACTATGCAAGTATCTGCAATTCATGTGTGCTCTTACCCATTTATTTTCCTTTTCCAGGTTCAACACTTACCTTGTGAGTGCTGCAGTTACAGTTGTTGTAATTCAGGGCTGACTCTGTCTAATACTACAGCCATTACATAGGTAGGTTAAGGCATTTAATGGGTAAGTTAAGGTTGTGAGCATTGCCTGGCAGCAATGTTACTGTATTTATGTGTATAGAATGAAAGGTTTAGTCCCTTAGGTGGTGAGTAAGTGTGCAACCCATTGCCTCTTGACCAGTGTGAGGGCATATTGTGCATACCTATGTCTGCCTAAACCCACAGGGGCTACTGGTTCCCCCTCTGAATCCTCACCTGCATGTGGCTGAGGTGACCTTGCCAGTGGTGGTGGGATTTGTGTCCCTTCCTCTTGGTGTTCTTGCTGAAGCTGTTTTTTTCAGGATAATGTTGTGAAGCATGGCTGAGACTGTGAATATTTCAACACATGTATGGGGATTGTACTACAGAGCAAACCCAGATGTATCAAGGCATCAGAATCATGACTTCAGCAGCTTAGACACATGCTCTATAATATTTATTTTATTTGTGTGCATACTTCATAATAGTGTTCTCCATTTGTTGTGTGTGCATTTCTGATGGGTGTCATCAGCCACGGTTCCAATGCATAACCTGCATTCCCTAGTAAATGACCCTGTGGGATATGCCCCCACCAAACATCTCATGCAGTTGACAGTTGTGCCAGATATGTGAGTCATGGTAACTGCCTGGGTTGTCAGCACACACATTCAGGATGATTCCCTTAGCTTTACACACAACCTGGCAGTTAATTGAATGGAAGCCCTTTCTATTTAAGTACACCCTTCCCTGTTCCTAAGATGGTGTTTTGATTTCTACATGTGTACAGTCTATGGCATCCAGGACTTCAGGCTAGTGTAGGGTAGAATTCCTGCATAGTGCTGGCCCTCTCCTCAAGTGTATTGAGAAAATATATGTATTCGTTGTTATAGCATAGCATTCAGGAATTGATGGAAGATCCTGGATCCTGATCCCTGTGACACCCCAACATGTCCCCTGCTGGTCTCTGGAAGGTTCCTGTATCTAAAATTCTAAGTGTTGCACATACCTTAGTCACCACTGGGATTGGTTCCCCTCGGTTTGTCCTTGTTCTCAGTTGAGAAAGACAGATGTTGCAAAATTCCTGTAGTTTGTATCTATCCACATTATAGTGGTCTACAATTTCTACCTCTTGTAGATTGTGAAAAGTTAAACAGGGTCTAAACAACCTTCTCCCTCTTGGCCATGGTCTATAAGTAGCAGCAGCAGCAAAGACTTGGGTCTTCTGCACATTCACATGAATAAGACAAACAGTGTAGACTAGTTTCAGTGGCGTTGTATTCCAGTCGGTTTTGGAATTCACAGGGAAAACCAGTACCGACTCTAGACAGTTGTTTTATTGCTTGTTCAATGCCTCCACTATCTTTGTATTGGTTAATTAGCATACAGTTCAGCTACTTATGCAGTAATTAGCATGCCACAATGTTTACTGCGTTTGCATGGCTCTACACGATGTGTAGAGCCGGTTATTGAATACAAAACTGTGCGCTATCTATGACGTGCATACCGTTTTAGTGGATGTGTAGGCTTTATTGAATCTGCACTAACATCTATGAGTCTAAGAAAAAAATGACAACCAGTTACTCCAATAAATTTATTTTATAGTACAAAGTACAAAATATATGAACTAGTTTTCTTGCATCAAGTATTTCCTCATACTGGGTTTTATTAAAAAACGAACAAAATTAAATAGTAATGCAACAGCCTTAATATGTTGAATAGACTGCATTATAATTAGGAGTTTACAATGATTTATGCAATAAGTCCAGCCTATATAGTTGCATGTATTAGGTCAATCAATAATGTTCTCTGGATTTCAGCAGAATTACTTTTATTACCACCCTTGTTGTCTGCATTGATTGTTTCTAAACCTTGCAATAAAAACATAATTATTCCAAGAACTTGACCACTGCCAGAATAGTTGATTAGGGTATTTTAAATGTCTAATGATGTGCTCATGCTCTGTAATCTTATATTATCATTTTCTAAATGTTTTGTTGTTATTTATATTTAATACACAAGGTGAAATAAACAACATTTTAAATTATATTAACCACTTTTGAATATCATTCCTACTAGTAATAGGATGAATCAGACAGTCCATGGGCTTTAGATTTTTACACAAACAACATATAAAGTATTTAAATGTATTTCTTTTCATAGGGGTACTCTCATTCTCATAACAGTAATTACTAGCTATTTATCTCTTAAAGACCAAGAACTAGTCAAGAATTACTTTACTATACACTCTGCCAGATAAACAAAAACGGAGCAAATATCTAAAACGGAGCAAATATCTCACAAAATTACTTGATATAAAAACCGACCAAAATGTCATATTTATTCAACATATTCAACACACAGTATAAATAAATAATAAATAAATGTAAGTTAGAGCTTCTTTATAAGTCCAACTCTGTTTTAGAGACCAAGCACAAAAAAGCCACGACCCCCCCCCCCCCATCGTCCCATTCATAGCCTTTTCTAACACTTCCTCAAATTACCCAACCAACAATCCAGTCACCAAATTAAGCTGGAACAAAACTATACCAGAACTGAAAACTTTAACTCAAATTTCCCACCAAAGCTCATCACTGGTTAGCACTAAAAAGCTTAAAATGGTTTGAACTACCCCAAGTACTTACATTGTGTCACATTTTGTCTCAGAATGGTTTTTAACATACTTTTTGTTGCTCTGAAATATTCCCTGCTTCCAGCTAGATAGGGAACTGGTATTGTTACCACAGTGATGATCAAAAGTTTTATTTCACTGCTTCATTACTCTACTGTGAAGTGCTCTGACAAAGGCCCTAAACCATTTCTGCTCTAATATCACTAGTAAATTACATGAAAACAGCAGAAAGAATGATGTTTGGATCTCCAGTCATATCAAAATTGTTATAAGTTTGAGGCACTGTGAGTGATTTCATGAAATTCAAATCAAGAACGGAGCAAAGCAAAGCTCGACAGATGAAACTCGAGATGCGTGTCAACAGCAATAACAAACAGAGAGACGCGAGAATAATTATTTGTTGCACATGGGATGTTGGCTGAACCAATTATTTACAGAAAAGAAGTGTAGGAAACCAGTGTATTACATTTTTCTTTTAGCTGTAGCAACAAGGTATTGTTGTGCTACATAATAACTTAGTGTTGCCTTTAAAAATGACAGTAATACGATACTTTACAAGATCTCATAACAGTATGGCTAATGTCACTGTCAAATTGTTTAAACCTTATAGACAGTGGGTGATGCCAAATGGATGTGTTGTTTGAGGCAAAAAACTGCTGGTACATGTGTGTCTATCAGTGTTTGTAGCACATGTAACAAACCAGACAGGTGAGCTACATGCATTGTTGCTAACCTGGTCCAAAGCACACACTCGGCAGCTGTTATAGAGACTTAGATAAATCCTGACTAAACTATGGTCTGAAATGCAGAAACGTAAGGTCCTGATTATGATTCACATGAATGGTGATGAGACAGGAGCCTGGCCGTTACAAAGCCAGTGAGGGAGGAAGCGATCAATCAACTAGTGCCCACTCACCTATCCTAGGGTGATGTTGGTGACATAATCTGCTTCAATGCTAGCACCTACTAGTGACAGATGTATTGGGCATGCTGCACTTGAGATCAGATTCAAGCTGTTCTGTATTGCCAAGTTATGCTTTCAGGGTATCCTTACACATGTCTGTGAGGTAAAATGCAAATCAAATGGTGAGACAGTCTAGCAGGCTGAGCATAACAGTTATCAGAGGAGGTGCTAGGCTATCATTCAGAAAAAAACACAAAGCCTCACAAGGGGGACACCAGACATCCACTTAACTTTCACTTTCAGCCTGGAAAACAGGTTGTGGTTATTATTTCTATCTAGAAGGAGGACTCCCCACCTATGAGGTGATAGAGATGCTAAGTACAAATGAGAAAGAGTGACAAATGGGTTACTAGAGTATCTACTTGAGGGAGGGAATTGAAAGCTAGGAGGTCTGAAAGAAAATAATATAAAAGAATAAAAAATTAAATCATTGCAATAAACTGAGAGTCTATAAATCCATGTGGTGGCATTGTCCTGACCTTAGAGTTAGAACTGAATCAAAGAAATGCAGACAAGAAACCTGTTGAATGATATTATTTTCAAGGAGAGATGGATCAGATGGTCAAAAAACTCCAGAAAGTTTTGGAAAGAAGTGACTAACCAAGGATAATTCATAAATCTTCCTTCACAGATATAAGTATGAAGATGCTTTACTTGCAGAATACTTTATAGCTTAGTTTATTAATCTTTCCAGAAACATACTCATTCAGAGAAAAGAAATGTTGCTAATCCTGAAAGCTTTTTTAAACTTTTATATTCTCTAGTTCCCTCATTGTACTTCAGAAGGGTGTCTCTGAACCCATTGTTGTGATCTTGAGGGGTGAAGTCCCAAGACTACAGATAATAAGACCATGTTTGATTAATAGCTTTCTCAGCCACAGCAATAAGAGGCTGCCAGGCCTTGTGCACTGGTAAGATTTAGTAAGCACTAATAGTTGTTGGTCATACTGCTTGCCTGTAGTGACTGCATTAGCTTATGCAGCATCAGGTATGGACTACAGTTCTAAATCAGGAAATAGGTGATATGTATGGGATCATGAACATCTCCTCTCTTAACCAAGCAGCTATGGCAAGTCTGCAGGCAACCTAGATTTGAAGTCCAAAGGTCAGGATAGCTTATCCACTCATTACCATCCAATTCTTGTTGCTGGGGGAATGGCTGGGCAAATAGGGCTTCCTGGCCATGAACAACTGTACTGTAGAGGTCTCGGCTAACCAAGGGATGCCCAGTTCCTGCTCCTTTGGAATGAATGAGATGACTGGTTGCAGGTAGCAGAGATGTTAGGTGTGGACCAACAGAGGTGGGAAAAGGGTTACAAAGGTATATCTCTGGCCCAAGTTTGCTAATTTCTTACCAGACAATGTGCTAATAGTTCCTACTATTCTAATTGTACTTGGTGCAGGAAAAGCCTTTTATAGCATTTTCATCATCAGGTTATGTTTAGTGGTTCCAAAAGAGGTTTGTGAACACAAAGAAATGCCACTGGAAAGTAGTAAAGGATGTTTTAGTAAGTAAAAAAACAATCAAAACAAAACAAAACCAGACAAACAGAAACTGTTCAGCATTATACATGTCTGCACATGTATAGGTATCTGAATGTTTAGTGGATAAAAATAGAATAGGAATGCTTTACCCCATGCATGAGTCCCCTCAAATTATCTATGCTAAAATCCCAGTTATTATCATTAGGGGTCATATATAATTACTGATTATGGGATAAGTAAGGCCAATCTCTAACCAAGTGGGGTAGGTTAATTTGAGCACAAAAAGAAAACTGGTTAGATTTAAAATGTCCCACAGGGTAGCTAGCCTAGTACTTACCTATGAAGCGTGCATACAAATGTTACAGCATATTCACTCCATTATCCTTTCATCTGCACTATCTTATCAAAGTCGAAAACACTGCATGTGGAGGAACTTACCCCGCATACATTGTTGATGAATTACTATCTCCAAGGTTAGTACTCCGTAGAGTAAATAACAGACAACAACACCGTATTTCCCTAGGATTACACCTGTCCACATGTCATTTAACTGGTATTCAGTTCATTAAAAAGCAAGCCAACTGAATATAAAGTAGATTTTTTTACTTATTTTACATCTGTTTACTGGTATAGTCTGACTGGACACAAGTCCATTTACAGAGGAGGTGCGGGGAGAAAAGCTCCACAGTACGTAACAATAATCAGAGGATGAGACCGACAATCACATAACAACAATAAGTGAACTAAAAACAACATGGTTAACATGAATTAGTGTCAATCTGGAGATCAACTGTTTAGATTTCTAAACAGTGAAGTATATTTACAGTAAGTATAACAGGAAAGAAGGTGTGTAGAGTTGCAAAACAGTGAATATTATGTAATACACGGACATAGCCAGGTATTCATAAGATGTGATTTAAGTGAGTTTTTGAACTGTCTAGTAGTGGAGGCAGAAGTCCAAGAAGGGGGTGGTTATTCCAGGCTGTAGCTATGGTGTGAGAGAGTAGTGCTTTCCCTGCAGTGTTGTTAGCCCTAGAGATGCAGAAGACTGATTTGTCAATAGAGCCGAGAGGACGATTTGTTATGTAGTGAGTGAGCAGTTGACTTAGTGCTGGGGTTTTATCAAGATATTTCAGAATATTTTAAGCAATGACTAACTGGTGGTAACTGAGTAGTTGAAGTTCTAGCCATTGTAGCTCCCTTAGAGCTTGACAGTGATGGGTTCTGAACTTGGCAATTTTATTATAACATGACTCAAGTCTGGCAAGATCAAGTTTTGTGATCTGGGTAAGAATTAGTGCAGCATACATTAGAGTGGACAATAGATGAGTTTCAGCTAGGGTGATCTGTGCCTGATCTGAGAGGAATTTTTTGTCTATATAGTGTTTCCATTTTTTTATGGACCTTTTTGATGGTTTGTGAAATATGGACATCAAAGAGAAGGTTTTTGTCAATGTCTACACTGAGGAGTTTGGTGTGGGCAGAAGGAGAAATGATGGTGCCATTTTTGGATGTGCTTGTAAAGGAAAGAGGATAAGGTTGTTCACATTTTCTTCACCTCTGCACCCTCAGATTTAATATAATTAAGTGTGACATCACTATACCTTGTTAAATGGCACAAAGCCCAATGGCAATATTCTCATTTTATTAAAGAGCATATTTTCTGTGTAATAATATCTGAGCACTCAGTCATCATGCAAGTGATAGCATACCACCCCAAGCTACATACCAATCATCAAATTCACCTCCACAGTAACATATACTTGTACTCTACTCTAGTGTCCTACTCAACCACAACCCTGCTCAGTAACTCTTTCCACTTTACACACTATTGGCTGGACATGATAAGTCTGGAGAGTTATTCCATTGTCCACTTATCACTTGAATAACACATTTCTGACCCAGTACCTCTAAATGGCACATATCACACTGTAAGAGTCAATCAACATACCCTTGTTGGCCACCTGGGAAGGTGGATCCCTCCCCCTTGTTACCCAACTGTCTGTAAGACTTGAAGTTAGCAAAGTTAGCAGAATATAATAAAGGTGCATTTGTTTGATAAGCTCTCACAACACTCTTTATTATGCCTTTATTAAAAAAACACACTAAATAAAAGAAGATAGTTTTAGTCAATCAAATGCATTCCCTGTCACTATTTGACATAAGCCATTCAGTTATTCACTGTCAATAAAGTCAGTTCCGAAGAATTTGGTGTGAAGTGATAGGACGCCATCTTCATCTGAAATGCATTTCCCAGCACTCACTCTCAGACATAAGTCATTGAGTGATACAACGTCCTTGAAATCGGTTCCACAGATTTCATAATCATGTAAGAACAATAGGTCCATGCCTATCTGCCTGTCTGTCTGTCTATCTATCTATCTATCTACTTGTCTATCTCAAAGAGTTATCTTGAAGAGCTTGAACTTTCAAGCAGAGTTTAGAAACGAACATCACAAACATTGCTGGTGTTTTGATGGACGAGATCCTGGTACAATGGGGACTGAGGAATATGCCCTCCCCTTACTGTAGCATGATCTCGGACTTGGTATTTTCAATCAGCAAGAAGTGTTCAATGCCTCCACTATCTTTGTATTGGTTAATTAGCATACAATTCAGCTACTTATGCAGTAATTAGCACGCCACAATGTTTACTGTGTTTGCATGGCACTACACGATGTGTAGAGCCGGTTATTGAATACAAAACTGTGCGCTATCTATGACGTGCATACCGTTTTAGTGGATGTGTAGGCTTTATTGAATCTGCACTAACATCTATGAGTCTAAGAAAAAAATGACAACCAGTTACTCCAATAAATTTATTTTATAGTACAAAGTACAAAATATATGAACTAGTTTTCTTGCATCAAGTATTTCCTCATACTGGGTTTTATTAAAAAACGAACAAAATCTCCCTGGAAAAAAAAAACTGTTTTGTTCAAATACTTGTGATTGAAGGTGTTTTGTTTTTGATTGCTCTTGATTTGCGTTCTTTAGTCTGTTATGTCTTAGCTTTCAAATTGTTTATAGTTTGAATGCTTGACATAACAGTGAAGCAGTGAAGGCCGGGGAATCTGCCCTTTCCTCACTGCACTGTGATGCCAGAGCTGATATATATATAAGTGACAAGCAGTAATTAAATCAAAAGGTGCTTCAAGAAAGTACTAGTTTAAGGGTGTGCACACACAACAAAGTACTAGTTTAAGGCTGTGGACATTTATGCAACTAATGTATTGTACATTTTTTATTTTTTACATTTTTCCCCTAATGGATTTGCTTGTTTTTTAATTGAATTGTACAGGTCATAGGTCACATTAAAGGTGGGAAATGTTTTGAAATGATTTATTGTGGTCTCATTTTCTTATATCACAAAACCCTGGCATTTTTTATATCCACTATATATATATATATATATATATATATATATATATATATATATATGCAGGTGTGTGTGTGTGTGTGTGTGTGTGTGTGTGTGTGTGTGTGTGTGTTTGCATGCATCAACTACATCCATAGTCAACATGTTAAACATCAATGTCTTTACATCGAAACCACGGATGTTGACAAGCAAGTATGCACACGTCGAGGATCAACCTCAACTCATACAAAAATAAGAAAACAAGCAAAACATTTAAAACATCATTTCCTGCATTCCCCCAGACACCCTAGTAATTACATATACTACCTCTGAGATTGCATAGACACAGAGTAAGGGGATATTGTCCAGTCTCCAACAACAGTCAACATTTTAAATGATCGTCATAAAAAACAGAGACCAAGACATGCTAACAATTCATTATATCAACAACAAGATAACACAAATTTAGTGACACCCACTACAGAAAAAAGAAAACATTTTCTTCTCTAATGAGCTACCCATACGCCTACCTGACATTCACTTCAAATCTGTATGAATATATGCTGACCCAAAACCTTCTCACACCACCTTACCCTGTGCACCTTACCCTAAAAAATTCTATAACACTACACTACATGAAATACCTCAAATACATATCACACACACACACACACACACACACACACACACACACACACACACACACACACACACACACACACACACACATACACACACACACTTGATCACTCATTCACACAACAGTCTGGGATGGATTCAGTAAAACCTACTCTATGCACTAAAACCATGTTGTGCCATGACCCGCAAGCAGTAACGGTTCAACACGATAAACATTGTTGCATGGTAATTACAGCAAAAGCAGCTGAATTGTATGGTAATCAACCAATCCAAGATGGAGGAGCTATTCAACAAGCTATAAAGCAATCGTGTACACTTATTGCAGGTTTTGGCCACAAATTCCAAAACCTGTTGGAATACATCCATGGAAACTGCTCTACATGGAAAGAATGTTAGGGGCTGCTGCACTTCTGCATGTGTATGTGCAATCTGCCAAGAAGGTGAAGGGTGTTTTAGACCCCATTTAACTTTTCATGATCTGCATGAGGTGGAAATTGTAGAACACTACAGGGTGGAGAGAGACACACTACAGGAACGCTGCAGCTTCTGCAGTCCTCAAATGAGAATAATGGCAAACCGGGGAAATCCAAGGTATACGTGTCCTTAGAATGTTAGCTACCGGAACTTTCCAGAAACCAAGAGAGAATGGCTGAGGGTGTCACAGGCATCAATACCCAGGAACCTCCAGAGACCAACAGGGAATGGCTGAGGGTGTCACAGGCATCAACACCCAGGAACCTCCAGAGACCAACAGGGGAATGGCTGAGGGTGTCACAGGCATCAACACCCAGGAACCTCCAGAGACCAACAGGGAATGGCTGAGGGTGTCACAGGCATCAACACCCAGGAACCTCCAGAGACCAACAGGGGAATGGCTGAGGGTGTCACAGGCATCAACACCCAGGAACCTCCAGAGACCAACAGGGGAATGGCTGAGGGTGTCACAGGCATCAACACTCCTTAGAATGTTAGCTACAGGAACTTTCCAGAAACCAACAGGGAATGGCTGAGGGTGTCACAGGCATCAACACCCAGGAACCTCCGGAGACCAACAGGGAATGGCTGAGTGTGTCACAGGCATCAACACCCAGGAACCTCCAGAGACCAACAGGGGAATGGCTGAGGGTGTCACAGGCATCAACACCCAGGAACCTCCAGAGACCAACAGGGAATGGCTGAGGGTGTCACAGGCATCAACACCCAGGAACCTCCAGAGACCAACAGGGAATGGCTGAGGGTGTCACAGGCATCAACACCCAGGAACCTCCAGAGACCAACAGGGGAATGGCTGAGGGTGTCACAGGCATCAACACCCAGGAACCTCCAGAGTCCAACAGGGAATGGCTGAGGCACACCCAGGAACCTACAGAGACCAACAGGGGAATGGCTGAGGGTGTCACAGGCATCAACACCCAGGAACCTCCATCAATTCCTGAATGCTGTGCTACAACATGACACTGTCTACATACATTTTCCCGATACACCTGAGAACATAGCAACAATTATGCACAATTTCAATCCTGTAGCACAGGCCTGGGTGCCATAGTCATTGATCTCATGCACACTGAGATGAAAGCACCACCTGGGGAATATAAAGAAATGAATATAAACAGAAAAGGCTGCCACACCATTAACTGCCAGGTCGTGTGTAACATTAAGGGAGTCACCCTGAATGTTTGTACTAGCAGCTGGGGAACATGAAAGGGTGAACATAAACAGAAAAAGCTACCACTCCATTAACTGCCAGGTCGTGTGTAAACATTAACGGAGTCACCATGAATTTCTGTACTAGCAGCTGGGGAACATAAAGAAGCGAACATAAACAGAAAAGGCTGCCACTCCATTAACTGCCAGGTCATGTGTAACATTAAGGGAGTCACCCTGAATGTTTGTACTAGCAGCTGGGGAACATGAAAGGGTGAACATAAACAGAAAAGGCTGCCACTCCATTAACTGCCAGGTCATGTGTAACATTAAGGGAGTCACCCTGAATGTTTGTACTAGCAGCTGGGGAACATGAAAGGGTGAACATGAACAGAAAAGGCTGCCAGTCCATTAACTGCCAGGTCATGTGTAACATTAAGGGAGTCACCCTGAATGTTTGTACTAGCAGCTGGGGAACATGAACGGGCGAACATAAACAGAAAAGGCTGCCACTCCATTAACTGCCAGGTCGTGTGTAACATTAAGGGAGTCACCCTGAATGTTTGTACTAGCAGCTGGGGAACATGAAAGGGTGAACATAAACAGAAAAGGCTACCACTCCATTAACTGCCTGGTCATGTGTAACAGTAAGGGAATCACCCTGAATGTTCGTACTAGCAGCTGGGGAACATGAAAGGGCGAACATAAACAGAAAAAGCTGCCAGTCCATTAACTGCCAGGTCATGTGTAACATTAAGGGAGTCACCCTGAATGTTTGTACTAGCAGCTGGGGAACATGAAAGGGCGAACATATACAGAAAAGGCTGCCACTCCATTAACTGCCAGGTCGTGTGTAACATTAAGGGAGTCACCCTGAATGTTTGTACTAGCAGCTGGGGAACATGAAAGGGCGAACATAAACAGAAAAGGCTGCCACTCCATTAACTGCCAGGTCATGTGTAACATTAAGGGAGTCACCCTGAATGTTTGTACTAGCAGCTGGGGAACATGAAAGGGTGAACATAAACAGAAAAGGCTACCACTCCATTAACTGCCTGGTCATGTGTAACAGTAAGGGAGTCACCCTGAATGTTTGTACTAGCAGTTGGGGAACATGAAAGGGCGAACATAAACAGAAAAAGCTGCCAGTCCATTAACTGCCAGGTCATGTGTAACATTAAGGGAGTCACCCTGAATGTTTGTGCTAGCAGCTGGGGAACATGAACGGGCGAACATAAACAGAAAAGGCTGCCACTCTATTAACTGCCAGGTCATGTGTAACATTAAGGGAGTCACCCTGAATGTTTGTACTAGCAGCTGGGGAACATGAAAGGGCGAACATAAACAGAAAAGGCTGCCACTCCATTAACTGCCAGGTCATGTGTAACATTAAGGGAGTTACCCTGAATGTTTGTACTAGCAGCTGGGGAACATGAAAGGGTGAACATAAACAGAAAAGGGTGCCACTCCATTAACTGCCAGGTCGTGCGTAACATTAAGGGAGTCACCTTGAATGTTTGTACTAGCAGCTGGGGAACATGAAACTGTGAACATAAACAGAAAAGGCTGCTACTCCATTAACTGTCAGGTCATGTGTAACATTAAGGGAGTCTTGTGTGTAACATTAAGGGAGTCACCCTGAATGTTTGTATTAGCAGCACTGGCAGTTACTACAACTCCCATATCTGACACAACTTTTAACTCTATCAGAGGTTTTCTAGGGGGATATCCACCAAGGTCATTTACTGGGTAATGCTGGGTATGCACTCAAACCATGGCCAATGACACCCATCAGATATGCACAGACACCCACTTAAGAAAACTATAATGAGGCACACACACTAAAACAAGAAATTTCGGTACTTTTCTGTTATCGGGGCAACAGTGTCAAGACGGTCATTCAGCTGTAATCCAGTTCTTTAACATATCTATTAACCAGATATTCTGTTAATCTGTTTAAATAATACATTTTAAAATTAAGACATTAACTGTGTTTACATTATTCACTTTGTTTATATCTGGTTAACAAATATGTTAAAGAAACTAGATTATAGCTGAGCGATTGCACTGAAACTGTTCTCCTGATAACTTACACAGAGGAAAAATACATAAGAAAAATCTGTTCAGACAGAATATGGTAATTATTAATTATTGGATTCAAAGACATCTGCCACTAAAAATCACAAAGTAGTTAAATGGCAACTTAAAGCTATCACACTTTCTTGATTCCAATGGATTTCTGTTCTGTAAGGGGCTAGCATAGTGTTGTTCATGTCACTTGAAAATTGCTATGTACATGTTTTTCATTTTTCTGAAGTGGTTAGAAAACACATTTGTGATTGGGCTTAGGCTTTCAATTAAATGTTTTCTAACTTTGTAAAATAAAAGCATACCTAAAGTTATATACAATGGTTGTTCCCATTGTCAAGGAATACTTTTACAAGCAGTAGATGACACAAAAAAAAAAAAAAAAAACACGTACTACCGTACAGCTCTTTCTAGGATGACAATCGCTTCTTTGGAGCTGTCTTTATGGCTCAATGACTGTATGTGTACCATATGTGTATTTGTACATTTTTTATTTTTGTGTATGACATAAATAACTGTTATTTTTTTACAATTACTTATTTATATTATCAAAGAAATACATGAAAAGACACTACTTTCAGAGCTGTGGGACCGCATTTAAACTGTTGCCCCAATAACGGAAAAGTACCGAAATTTCATAGAGTGTGTGTTTGGGCTGCTGAAATAATGGTTCCAGTGCACAAATGCATCAGAGGGAGTTCTGCAATACATTCCCTGCACAGGGGCTGAAATATTTACTGTCTGTATTATCCATAACAATATTATCCTGAGAAAACAGCTTCAACAGGAACATCGATGGAATGGGACACACATCCCACCACCACTGGCAAGGTCACTGCAGCCACATGCAGGTGATGAGTCAGAGCGGAAACCACCAGCCGCTGTGGTTGTAGGCAGACGTAGATGTGCACGATATGGCCTCACCCTGGCCAAAAGATAACAGATAGCTCGCGTGCTCACCATCTAAGAGGGTAAAACCTTCAGCCTGTGCACATACATATAGTAACACTGATGCCAGGCAATGCCCATATCCTTTACCTACCCATGTGAATGGCTGTGTACTGCTAAAATCAGACCTTCATCCTATGCACATACATACAGTAACACTGATGCCATGCAATGTTCACATCCTTTACATACCCATGTAATGGCTGTGTACTGCTAACATCAGACCTTCATCCTGTGCACATAAATACAGTAACATTGATGCCAGGCAATGCTCACATCCTTTACCTACACATGTAATGGATGTGGACTGCTATCATTACACCTTCATCCTGTGCACATACATATAGTAACATTGATGCCAGGCAATGCTCACATCCTTTACCTACACATGTAATGGATGTGGACTGCTATCATTACACCTTCATCCTGTGCACATACATATAGTAACATTGATGCCAGGCAATGCTCACATCCTTTACCTACCCATGTAATGGCTGTGCACTGCTAACATGAGACCTTCATCCTGTGCACATACATATAGTAACATTGATGCCAGGCAATGCTCACATCCTTTATCTACCCATGTAATGGCTGTGTGCTGCTAACATCAGACCTTCATCCTCTACACATACATATAGTAACATTGATGCCAGGCAATGCTCACATCCTCTACATACCCATGTAATGGCTGTGTGCTGCTAACATCAGACCTTCATCCTCTGCACATACATATAGTAACATCGATGCCAGGCAATGCCCACATCTTTTACCTACCCATGTAATAGCTGTGTACTGCTAACATCAGACCTTCATCCTGTGAACATACATATAATAACATTGATGCCAGGCAATGCTCACATCCTTTACCTATCCATGTAATGGCTGTGTACTGCTAACATCAGACCTTCATCCCGTGCACATACATATAGTAACATTGATGCCAGGCAATGCTCACATCCTTTTTCTATCCATGTAATGGCTATGTACTGCTAGCATTAGACCTTCATCCTGTGCACATACATATAGTAACATTGTTGCCAGGCAATGCTTACATCCTTTACATACAATGTAATGGCTGTGCACTGCTAACATCAGACCTTCATCCAGTGCACATAGATATTGTAAAATTGATGCCAGGCAATGCTCACATCCTTTACCTACCATGTAGTGGCTGGGTACTGCTAGCATCAGACCTTCATCCCATGCATATGCCTACAGTAACATTGATACCAGGCAATACTGACATCCTTTATTTACCCATATAATGCCTGTGTGTTGCTAACATCAGGCCTTCATCCTGTGCACTTACATATGGTAACTCTGATGCCAGGCAAAGCCCACATCCTTAACCTACCCATGTAATGGCTGTGCACTGCTAATTTCAGACCTTCATCCTGTGCACATACATATAGTAACATTGATGCCAGGCCATGCTCACATCCTTTACCTACCCATGTAATGGCTGTGTACTGCTAACATCAGACCTTCATCCTGTGCAGATACATATATTAACATTGATCCCAGACAATGCTCACATCCTTTACATACCCATGTATAGGCTGTGTACTGCTAACATTAGACTTTCATCCATTGCACATACATATAGTAACATTGATGCCAGGCAATGCTCACATATTTTAGCTACCCATGTAATGGCTGTGTGCTGCTAACATCAGACCTTCACCCTTTGCACATACATATAGTAACATTGATGCCAGGCAATGCTCACATCCTTTACTCACCCATACAATGGCTGTGCACTGCTAGCATCAGACATTCAACCTGTGCACATATATATAGAAACATTGATGCCAGGCAATGCTCACATCCTTTACTTACCCATGTAATGGCTGTGCACTGCTAACATTAGACATTCATCCTATGCACATACAAATAGTAACATTAATGCCAAGCAATGATCACATCCTTTAGCTACCCATGTAATGGCTGTGTACTGCTAGCATCAGACCTTCATCCTGTGCAGATACATAGAGCAACATTGATGCCAGGCAATGCTCACATCCTTTACCTACCCATGTAATGGCTTGCACTGCTAGCATCAGCCTTCATCCTGTGCACATAGATATAGTAACATTGATACCAAGCAACACTTACATCCTTTACCTACCCATGTAATGACTGTGTACTGATAACATCAGACCTTCATCCTTTGCACATACATATAGTAACATTGATGCCAGGCAATGCTCACATCCTTTACCTACCCATGTAATGGCCGTGTGCTGCTAACATCAGACCTTCATCCTGTGCACATACATACAGTAACATTGATGCCAGGCAATGCTCACATCCTTTACCTACCCATGTAAGGGCTGCGCACTGCTAACATCAGACCTTCATTCTGTGCACATACATATAGAAACATTGATGCCAGGCAATGCTCACATCCTTTACGTACCCATGTAATGGCTGTGTGCTGCTAACATCAGACCTTCATCCTGTGCACATACATATAGTAACATTGATCCCAGGCAATGCTCACATCCTTTACCTACCCATGTATTGGCTGTGTACTGCTAACATTACACTTTCATCCAGTGCACATACATATAGTAACATTGATGCCAGGCAGTGCTCACATCCTTTACCTACCCATGTAATGGCTGTGCACTGTTAACATCAAACCTTCATCCTGTGCACATACATATAGTAACATTGATGCCATGCAATGCTCACATCCTTTACTGACCCATGTAATGGCTGTGCACTGCTAACATCAGACCTTCATCCTATGCACATACATTTAGTAGCATTGATACCAGGCAATGCTCACATCCTTTACCTACCCATGTAATGGCTATGCACTTCTAACATCAGACCTTCATCCTATGCACATACATTTAGTAGCATTGATACCAGGCAATGCTCACATCCTTTACCTACCCATGTAATGGCTATGCACTTCTAACATCAGACCTTCATCCTGTGCACATACATATAGTAACATTGATGCCAGGCAATGCTCACATCCATTACCTACCCATATAATGACTGTGCACTGCTAGCATCACACCTTCATCCAGTGCACATACAAATAGTAACATTGATGCCAGGCAATGCTCACATATTTTAGCTACCCATGTAATGGCTGTGTGCTGCTAACATCAGACCTTCACCCTTTGCACATACATATAGTAACATTGATGCCAGGCAATGCTCACATCCTTTACTCACTCATACAATGGCTGTGCACTGCTAGCATCAGACATTCAACCTGTGCACATATATATAGAAACATTGATGCCAGGCAATGCTCACATCCTTTACTTACCCATGTAATGGCTGTGCACTGCTAACATTAGACATTCATCCTATGCACATACAAATAGTAACATTAATGCCAAGCAATGATCACATCCTTTAGCTACCCATGTAATGGCTGTGTACTGCTAGCATCAGACCTTCATCCTGTGCAGATACATATAGCAACATTGATGCCAGGCAATGCTCACATCCTTTACCTACCCATGTAATGGCTTGCACTGCTAGCATCAGACCTTCATCCTGTGCACATAGGTATAGTAACATTGATACCAAGCAACACTTACATCCTTTACCTACCCATGTAATGACTGTGTACTGATAACATCAGACCTTCATCCTTTGCACATACATATAGTAACATTGATGCCAGGCAATGCTCACATCCTTTACCTACCCATGTAATGGCTGTGTGCTGCTAACATCAGACCTTCATCCTGTGCACATACATACAGTAACATTGATGCCAGGCAATGCTCACATCCTTTACCTACCCATGTAAGGGCTGCGCACTGCTAACATCAGACCTTCATTCTGTGCACATACATATAGAAACATTGATGCCAGGCAATGCTCACATCCTTTACGTACCCATGTAATGGCTCTGCACTGCTAACATCAGATCTTCATTATGTGCACATACATATAGTAACATTGATCCCAGGCAATGCTCACATCCTTTACCTACCCATGTATTGGCTGTGTACTGCTAACATTACACTTTCATCCAGTGCACATACATATAGTAACATTGATGCCAGGCTGTGCTCACATCCTTTACCTACCCATGTAATGGCTGTGCACTGTTAACATCAAACCTTCATCCTGTGCACATACATATAGTAACATTGATGCCATGCAATGCTCACATCCTTTACCGACCCATGTAATGGCTGTGCACTGCTAACATCAGACCTTCATCCTATGCACATACATTTAGTAGCATTGATACCAGGCAATGCTCACATCCTTTACCTACCCATGTAATGGCTATGCACTTCTAACATCAGACCTTCATCCTGTGCACATACATATAGTAACATTGATGCCAGGCAATGCTCACATCCATTACCTACCCATATAATGGCTGTGCACTGCTACCATCACACCTTCATCCAGTGCACATACAAATAGTAACATTGATGCCAGGCAATGCTCACATATTTTAGCTACACATGTAATGGCTGTGTGCTGCTAACATCAGACCTTAATCCTGTGCTCATACATATAGTAACATTGATGCCAGGCAATGCTCACATCCTTTACCTACCAGTGTAATGGCTGTGGGCTGCTAACCTCAAACCTTCATCCTGTACACATACATATAGTAACATTGATGCCAGGCAATGCTAACATCCTTTACCTACACATGCAATGGCTGTGTGCTGGTAACATCAGACATTTGTCCTGTGCACATACATATACTAATATTGATGCCAGTCAATGCTCACATCCTTTACCTACCCATGTAATGGCTGTGCACTGCTAACATCAGACCTTCATCCTGTGCACATACATATAGTAACATTGTTGCCAGGCAGTACTCACATCCTTTACCTACCCATGTAATGGCTCTGCACGGCTAACATCAGACCTTCATCCTACGCACATACATATAGTAAAATTGATGCCAGGCAATGCTCACATCCTTTACTTACCCATGTAATGGCTGTGTACTGCTAGCATCAGAATTTCATCCCATGCACATACATATAGTAACATTGATGCCAAGCAATGCTCACATCCTTTACGCATCCATGTAATGACTCTGCACTGCTAACATCAGACCTTCATCCTGTGCACATACATATAACATTGATGTCAGGCAACACTCACATGCTTTATTTCTCTATGTAATGGCTGTGTACTGCTAACATCAGACCTTCATCTTGTGCACATAGGTTTCCTATTACGAGAGCGAAAGTCCGTTTAAACGAATCCGTAAATGTCGACACTTATTACGCGAACCGCATTACAGTGAACCTCCAAAACTGCGAATTTGGAAATGTCGAATTACCATGGTTGGCCTGTCTGTGGTATAGCTTCATAAGGTAATTGTGCGATAGTTATGCACCTTATGGTTCGGGTGCTGGTTTAGATAAGTGCATAGATAGTTAATGTATGTAAGATTTAATGTAGGGTTAGGAGTATGGTTTTGGTAAATGTATGTATGTGGGTTCTTTTGTTTGTTTATGTTTTCGTAGGGGAAGTGTGTGGTAGTTACAGACCGTAGGGTTAGGGAGGGGTTAAGGATAGTGCATATATTGTTGTGTATGTGTGGTTTAGCATAGGGTTAGAAGAAGGGTTTTGGTGCCTTACTTTAGGGTTAGAAGTAGGGTTTGGTTAGTGTATGTATGTATTTTATTTATTTTGTTTGGGTAGGTAGTATGTAGCGGGTGGTGGGGTTGGTCGTCTATGACAGTTCGAGATTTAAAATTTTGCAGTTTAGTGCATTTGGTATTCTTGCAGTTCACACAAATCGTGCCAATGCTTTGGTATTTGCTCAAAAGGAGCTTATATAGTAACATTGATACCAGGCAACACTCACATCCTTTACTTACCCTTGTAATGGCTGTGCACTGCTAAAATCAGACCTTCATCCTATACACATACATATAGTAACGTTGATGCCAGGCAATGTTCCCATCCTTTACCTACCCATGTAATGGCTTTGTACTGCTAGCATCACACAGAGTCAGCCCAGAAGTAAAACACTTGTAACTGGACTGTCAAGGTAAGTACTGAACATGGAATAGGAAAATAAATGTCTAAAAAACCCAAATGAATGGCAGATCCTTGCATACTGTTACTTGTTAGTGTACCTAAGTAGAAGGTGTGTGAGTTTTACAGCAATGACATTAATATGTGACAGGACTGACGTATGTTAATAGATGTCTTCTCTATCAGCTAATTAGCGTCTTTCATCAAAGATACACACAATACATCACTAACATGGGGACTCTATGTTCCATACCAGAGGTATACTCCTCATTGGTAAGATCTGACCATAAATTAATCTCATTGGACATCCATATCCATCCCCACCCCCAGCCAAGAAAACCACGGTGAAGAACTTCTCAAAAGCAAACTTCACACTTCTCAAAACCGAGGTGGAATCCTTCAAAGCCCCCGGGCCAGTGGAAAATATGGCCCAAACGCAGAATCCTTTACAAACACTTTCTATGGACACCTACAAGAATGCATGGATCGTGCTATCCCAAATAAAACCAAGACTCATTCCTCGAAAGGCAGGAGACCTCTCTGGTAGACCCCAGCCATAAATAAGCTATACAACAGAAGGAGTAAGCTACTACATGATAGAGCAAAATCCCACAAACGGAAGGCATCTCTGATCAGTACTAGCAAGAAACTACGATCCCTCATAAAATCATCTAAGGCCAGCTTCGAAAGAAATATTGCACAAGACACTAAAGATAATCACAAGGCCTTCTTTAGTTATGTCAGGAACCTGGGTGGCAACTCCCAGATATGCTCTGAGTTAGTTCAAAATGACAAAAAATACACTGAACCCACAGACATTGCCAACATCCTGGCAGACAGGTTCAGTGCAAACTCCCCCCCCCAAAAGAGCAAATGTCTATCCCAACAGAGTGTAGCCTCCCTGACATCACAGATGCACAGGTGAGAGCTGCCCTCTCCAAAGCAAAAAATACAGCATCAATGGGACCAGATGGTGTCCCGGGCTGCATCTTACACAAACTCCAAGAAGAACTGAACCCTCACATAGAGTCACCGTTCAATCTCAGCCTTACTACAGGATATGTACCCAAGGAATGGTGTACAGCAACAGTGGTCCCACTCCACAAAGATGGTGCCACACCAGACCCTGGAAACTATCGCCCTATAAGCATGACTAGCCTGGTATGCAAAGCTATGGAGCGTATCATCATGAAACTCATAAACAAAGACATTGGGAACCACCAAACACTGGATCCTACCCAATTCGGCTTTGTTAAGGGCAGATCTTGCCTCTTGAATCTGGTTGACTTCTTTGAAACAGTCACCAAGGCCATAGATGAAGGGAAGGTAGTCCACACAGCCTACCTGGACCTCGCAAAAGCCTTCGACACAATTCCCCACTCGGGCATCATAAATAAGCTCACCAGCTTAAATATCAACCCCTATGTCCCAAGATGGGTTGCAAACTGGCTCAGGGATAGAACCCACATGGTCAGAATTGCAGGTGCCATGTCGGACTCTAAACCAGTTACAAGGGGCATCCCACAAGGCTCAGTCCTGGGACCTCTCTTGTTCGGTATATATTTCTCTGAGGTACAGGCTAACATGCGAGGACTATGGCTGACCAATTTCGCAGATGACTGCAAACTGGGTGCCATAATCGACTCGCCGACTGACACAAGCATCCTCCAAAATGGTCTTACAGAGATGGATAACTGGTGCCAGAGCCATGGCCTAAAGCTAAATGCCAAAAAGTGCATGGTCATCCCCTTTGGGAAAAACAAAGTGCCCACAAATTACCACACGTTTTGTAATCCATTAAGTATGGAAGAAGTAATTAGGGATTTGGGGACCCAAGTAGATAGCAATCTCTCCTTTGACAATCACGTTGCCAAAGTGGTTAGAAAGACCTTCTATATAGCCCACCTTATCATGAAAGGGTTCAGATCTAGATCAAGAGAGGACATTGTGCCCCTCTACTCATCACTCATCAGGCCCAGAATTGAATACAATGCCCCATTTGGGATGTACCTTACCCGACACCTGCAGCAACTGGAAAGACCCCAAAAGTACCTCACCAAGAGGATCAAGGAACTCAAACAGATGCCCTACGCAGTTAGGCTAAAGAAACTCCAGCTCCACTCAGTTGCTTACCGCCTACTCAGAGGCGATCTGTGCCTGACGTATAAAGCCATGTGCTACCCAGAATTAATGGACATGCTCCACCTCAGGAAATCCAAATCCCTTAGAGCTACATGCTCCAGGGACTTAAACCTCAGCACAGAAATAAATAGGACATCCTGGAGGGACAGATTCATATCCCAGAGGCTCCCCTCACTCTGGAACAAAATCCCAATCCATGTTAGGCAGAGTCCCTCAATGACCCTCTTCAAGAGAAATCTTGATGAGTGGATGGGAGATAGTAGGTTTACCCCTGGGATCTCTTCTGTCTCCCTACTAGACAGAGGCACAGTAAACTAACCTCAAAAGGGCTATCTTTTGTGACCTACTATACAGAGGCACAGTCAACTAATCTAAAAGTGTGGCGAAAGCCAAACACACTCTGGCTAGGCTTATAAATGCCCTAGGGCAGATAGCCTAGTATCAACCTATAAACCTATAAACAAAAACCTGTAAGGAAGCAGTACAATTCTCAAAATGGCATCACAAATACATATTTACTAAGCCCTCAGTCAGCTATGAACCCAGGGCATCAGACAAAATACTTATATATCCCTGAATCCAAATGACAGAAAATCAAGCATATGGCACAGTTATCATCATTTGCATGCGGTGTTGTTTGGAGTGGCAGGAGGGCTAGGCTGGCACAGAAGGTAGTGAGTGTGTTTGAGTAAGAAAGACAGACAGGTAGAAATGTAGATAATATCAAATGGCCACTGAGACAGATTGACCTGCAACCCTCATTAACCCTCCATGTAGCTGGTATGTATGGGTGTCTGTATGGGTAGTCTATGTGAAATGTGTGTGTGTGAATATGTGCATGAACACAGTCAAGTTTTGTGCAAGCACTACATCCTGGCATGTCAGACAGGTGTGAGCCATGCATGGTAGAGGTAACAGCTCACTGTTGTTGCACACAGTCATGAGAACTGACTCTATAAAGAGTTGTACTGCCACATCCATGCCATGGTCAGATGTGCTGCTGCTACCTGAATATGACTGATGTCTGCTGGACAAGCTCTCCTCACAAGTACACTCTGGATCACAACCCCATTGCCTACCCCATCTGGCTGTGGACACCTGAACCACTAATGGAGCAGTGGAATTTGTGTCTCCATAGAAGCATGATTGGACATGGCCAAATTGGCTAAAACAGGTGATGCTGTTGACCTATGTCCATGTGGATAATGACCCCTGTCAGCAGATGTTCCTTCACAAATACTGCCCATTCCATTGTGTCATTCACTCAATCCATTGAATTGTCCACATGGTGAAGGCAGACACTCATGTCAGCCTGTGCCACATCTACAAACCTAAGCATGTCCTCAGACACCCTAGTAGAAAGTGCTTGCACCTCCATGATGGCCCTAAACATACATCGAGTGGCACATAATGACACACCAGGATCAGGTGGAAGATGGACAGCAGGCCTCCTCCAAGCACCCCTAACTACCTTCCTGAATGGTACATTACCCACACTTTGGCTACAGCTAGTGTCAACCAACACTGAAGCCACAGTAACCATACTACCCTGATCAAGTGTCTCACCCTTCACCTTTCCAGTATCTGAGGGCTCAGTGGAATAGTTATGTATAGGTCTACTGACTGTGTCTGAGGAAAATACAGGGGATGGCTGAATGTCAACCTCAGTGTCAGATTCAAGCTCTGCACCCACCGACTGTGCCTCTGTTTTGCCACCATCATCATCAGAGTCTACTGATACTCTAACATCAAATAGTAAGAAAATGAATGCACCCAAACTCCGTTCACTGCACTGAATGTCTGGACTCACTTAATACTCCAAAATTCCTTGTACAACACTTCTTTATTCAATAATACGAACCCATTAAAACTTAGTTAAGCGCTTTCATCTACATCAAATAGACTTCATCAGAACACTTACATTAATTAGATACTGGGTTTTATATATGCAACTAACCAATCAAACAATCCACTGACGTACTTCAGTTAAACATGTAAATATTTAAAGTGCTCAGTGCTGAAATGTTTTCCTTCCTAATACAACACATTATATCACTGGCAATGTTCATGATTCATCTTGTGCAACTCGAACAATATTGTGTGCTTTAAAACCATAATAGAATTTAAAACATGACTGAAAGCAGTTGAAAAAATAAGTTCTGCTTAAAAATAAATAGTACAAAACAATTATAAACTTTAAAAATTATCTGCTAACCAGTCATGGGGTTGTCTATATAGGATTTCAAATAGTGTACACCTGCAATGAGTGTGTTCTCTCCTTTAGGTTGTGAGCATTTAATGCATATTCTCTAATACAGGCTTGATGGAAATGCTCTCATTTAAACCAGGGTGCACAGATGCATTTAACAATATCTGCCACCTGGTTTCTCTTTCCCCTAATCTCTTACGTATATTGTCCCACCTGGGGTTAATCACAATATGCTCTAATATTCCAAATTTAAAAGTGTCGCAACTTGTGCTTTTGACAAGGTGCCTATACAATGCATTTTTCGTATCCTTCTTCCTAATGCAATAACAATGGTCATAAATTCTATTTCTTAAGTAACTGTCTGTCTTGCCCACATAATAACAAAGGTATTTTGTACACTTAGCTAAATATATGACATGTTGAGTACAACAATTGCCATTCTTAAATCTAACCTCGGTTTTATTTATATCTTCCAAAGTAAGAGACAAGTCTTCTATAATCTCACTGCACTGGTTGCACTGCCACATTTCCAGGTGCCCCTTCCTTTCTTTTATCATTTCCTGTAAGTATTTTACTTTCAAATTTACACTTCAAGTTCTTTGCAGTTTTGTGGACAAATGCCAGATGTTCTCCTACCCTTTTATATACAGTGTCTTCAGATTTCATTACATTCTAGTTTGCTTCCACTATTTTTTGAATTCCTTCTACATATGGTCCATATTGGAATATACATGCTCTGCAGAATTTCCCTTTATTGTCACCATCTCCTTCTATCTGATGTAGATGAAAGCGCTTAATTAAGTTTTAATGGGTTCGTATTATTGAATAAAGAAGTGTTGTACAAGGAATTTTGGAGTATTAAGTGAGTCCAGACATTCAGTGCAGCGAACGGAGTGTGGGTACATTCATTTTCTGTGTAGACTTTCACTGACAGTGCTAACATTTATCAAATAGAAAGACTATGACACTTCCATTTTCAAAATCACTTGTGATAATAAGCAACAAGCACGGGAACTAAATTAATACTACAATAAAATATTTAAAAAGATTTATATAACAAATTAACACTGGTCCCACTATCACAGATGGAACAGCAATACACACACACACTCACTACACCCACCTCACACATACGGATAAATGCATGTATCTGAGGAATGGGCATCGATAATTAAAGACGTTTTTTGGCTTACCATGTGCACATGACTCCACACTTGGTAGTGAGGATGGTCCTGTAAGAAATGAACCAAATTAAGGACACAAATTAAACATCACAATTGGAATAACACAGGGAGACAGTGAATGCACAATTTTGCCCTTATGTCCACTGAGAATAGTTTCAACTGAACCTTCCCTGACACATCCACCCATAGTCCATGTGTCTGTCATTAATAGGTTCATAAAAAATTCACAGAGAGTATTAATTAAATTTTTATATATTTTAATATATGAGCAAATCTAAAACTTGCCATATGTAAGCTTAGCTGGAAGCTCAACCTGGCACACAGTTGTCCTCCCAGACACATCAGCACTCACATCAATCACATTTATTTATTTATTTTATTCTTATTTTAACTTACCTGCTACCTTCATAAAAATGGCCTCTGACTCTCTATCTTACCTCATCTCCATCCTAATCAACCGCTCCATGCAGGAATCCTATATTCCCAAACTCCGGAAAGTAATACTGTGGAGGACATGAGAATTAGCACATGATTTACTTTCTTGCTGCAAAGTTATTTCTGTGGCAAAGAGAAATAAGACACTCCTAGTGTGTTTTGTAGGTTCATTAGCATGATAGTTCAAGTCCAGAGTTGAGTAAAAATCTGTAACGTGTGTTAAAATGTATTTTGCATTTTTTTATTATTAATATTTGTGAGGCTTGTAATGTGTGCAGCTTAACACATATATGGTGAAACATCTAATTATTTTAAAATTAATAGAAGTTGCTTCTATGATAAGGACAGCACACATTAGAGCTATGAATCAGCTGTGTGTTGAACACCTGGTAAACATAATGAAGCGCACAGAACATAGGATATGTAGATTATGGTTCAAGTCCCTCATTTTTCTTTAAATGATAAAAATTAATAAACAGGTTTTACAATAATAATGCATGTTGGGCTTTGCCTGTCTCATTTGCATATTACTCACCTGTGCACAAACATGACATAATACCACAGAAAATAAGTAGACATTGTCAGTTTCAAAAATACAATGTTGCATATTTTGCTTTCCATTGCACAAGCACATTCCACAATACTTAAAGACAGTAAAGAGACATTGTCAATTTCTAAAAGATACATTGTTAATGTGTGGTTTTCCATTGCAGAAACAACACTTAGCGGGTACGTGGCAGTCAGCTCTCATACACAGTAATGAGTGTAAAAAATATACCTTTTGCCCAGTCTTTACTGTGGCAATTGATGTAAGTTCATGGCAAGCAATACATGGTTGCCAGGGTTCTAATCCAGTACATTCCAAATGTTATTAATGTTGGTTCACTCAATTTTTAAAAAATAACAATATAAAGATAATTATACATAATAATAAATATCTATAGCAGTAGATATCATATGAATTATATGTGTGACTGAGGGTACCATGATAATTATGTTTTGGTAATTAAAAGTTTATTTTCTCTCCTGGTATGGACTTCATAATTCAATGATAGTCATATACACATGGATGTATAAACCAGCATCTTGTCAGGTCATGCACACACATATATATGGTTAACCATTCAGTCTTTAGTGTGTCTATATAATTACTGAGCACGACCGGCAAATGTTTCTTTTGTGGTAAGGAGGAGAAAACACCAATGTGGTAGAATATGTATTTGCCATTATGCATAGGTTTGAATCCCACATTGTACAAATTACTTTTATCAGTGTGTAAAGCCACTCAAAAATGTGTCAAGTTATAACATTTATTATCCCCAATACATGTGTGAAAAGTTAAGTCATGTAGCAGGTATTGCAGCTTGCAAGCCATAAATTAATGCCAACTGTCACATTACTCTTACTATTTCATAGACTGCCTTCCTCTTTGTTTGACATTGTTATTCTCTGTTTAACATCATGCAAATGCATTTGGCATGGTTGCATGATTTTGCACACTAGCCATAAAACGTGACATCATGAATTGGCAGGAAAACACTTTAACTGTTGCTGGATGACCTGTGTAGACATGGCAGGAGCTAGGGAGGAAGGTGCCCAATTCAGGGCTCAAAGATGGGGTGTAGAGGAGTCTAAAATATTCATTGGACTCCTTGTAAAGCACCATAGCCATAGGCTTTTTCAGGAGGACTATACTGGGTCTCAATATAAATCAGAAGCTTGGAACTGTCTAGCCAAAGCTGTCACCAGTGTGACTGGCACTGCATGCATTGGAGAGCAATGCAGGCACCATTAGAATGACCTGACAAGGTGCAGTTAGGAAAACCTCAACCAGTCGTTGCATGAGATTAGGATTGTTGACATCACTCCGTTGTGTAAAAAAATATACAAAGCTGGAGATAATAGCCAAGACTGATATGCATAATACTGTTATCTTTTTCTTTCCTCTTTATTTTACAGCTATGCAGGAGATTTCAGTGAACAGAAAGGCTCATGATGAATACTTAGAAAGACAGAGAGAAGTAAGGGGTATGTAGGCAGCACAAATTAATAAATTATTTTATTAAAAGTATTGCTCTTCCATACATTACTAGCAAATTAAGCATGCATACCTTCACTATAAAATCAAACACATATGTTTCATTCTGTAGCTCAAGGAAATTTTAGGGGTTAATGCCCAGTACATCTGAGATACAGCCTGACAGTACTGCATCTGCAGCCCATGTAGTACATGAGCCCTCAACATCAGGTAGCATCACCCTGGGAGTTGGTGCAGTGCTACTCTCTGGGAGTATTGCTGGAGGTGGGGATGTCATCACCCATCAGGAGCTGCCAGGCATGGTGCATGAGGCCTTAGAATGTACCACTCGTGCACACCTCAGCCATATGGAGAAGATGCTCATTGGAATGCTGAGAAAACAAAAATGGCAAGCGCTCCAACACAGGAAGTTGAGGAAGGGGACAGTGATGTCAGCTCTCATGGTGAGGATTAGATTCTCACTACCCCCATGCTTGATGGGCATGGGCCATCTGATATCCCCTTTTTATCTGCAATCATGGTGTCCCCCAACCTTTTGTGTCCCTCACCATCCCTGTCTCTGTCTTTTTCATCTTGTTTGTCTGCACCGGCTTCCTCCCATACCCTACTTATCTGACCCTGACAATCCTACCTCCCTTACCCAACATTTACCTCTTACTATCACACAAAAAAAAGTCCCATACATAGCTCTTCACTTCGCACATGCGTCTTCTCAATATACTTGATTCAGTACAATTAGCTATATGACATGAATGCATTGTTTTCACCCATCTGTGTTGCGGTGACAGTCCAAATTGTTCCAATTTTATGTACATGTTCATATTACACTGTTGAAGAAGTGGATAGCTATTGTTCTTTCCAAATTCCCTCCTGCAATTTTCTATATGGCTTCCTGTTTGTTCCTCCCCCTCATTGACTCCCCATTATACCATTTTCATATCTATCCCATTTTTATACCTTTAATCAGGTCATAAAATAGAATCATGCACTACACACATGGCAGAAATGCCCTTATTAAAGCCCTTCACTTTTTGTCCTCTGCATTTGTGTGGCATTACCTCCATGCAATTCTGCTTAAACTCACTGTGTTAAAGGAACACACATTACATCAGACTAAAGGCAGTACTATGAAACATTTGCTCTAACATTTATTTAGACTGCAGAATGTATAAAAATGCAAATCCATATGTGTACTGTTGACATAAATCTCAGACTTATGCGAGTTCTGCACCGTGCACTTGAAAATGGATATATCAGCAATAGTTTCTAAATGTCGACTGCACTATAAAAATAAATAGCACAACTGCATTGTTAAATCATTTAAGCTTTATACTGACAAAAGACATTCAGATTGTCTTATACATGTTTTAATCTGGACATGAATTCATCACAAATATGAACACATGTACATTCACTGTTGCATCCAAGCTGATTATAAAATGTGTGTGTGTGTGTGTGTGTGTGTGTGTGTGTGTGTGTGTGTGTGTGTGTGTGTGTGTGTGTGTATGTGTGAGTGTGTGGTGTGTGTGTGTGATGGCATCATGTATAAAGTGGTGTCTGACACCATGAAAACCAGACTTGTGCTATGGCATTTATGTTAACTACTGTTACCTGTAGATAGGTAAGTAGCGGTTCTAATCTCACTGTAGTCAAAATGTGTGTGTTTGTGGCACTGTGGACACAATTTTAAAGCAGTGTGTGAGAGACTTCTCCTAACATCTTCTTCTGAACACACACTGATGATGTCAAATGCTACATTGTGCTGTCTGATACTATGTACATCAGACTTGCACATTGGTGCTTGCATTAAGTACTGTGTCCTTTAGGTAGGTAAGTAGGTAGGGGTTCTAATATCACTGCAGTCAACCTGTTTGTGCTTAGTTAACTGTAATAATTGTGGAGACCATTTTAGAGCAGGATGTGAGATAATCCTCCATACAGGTTCTTCTCAAAACACACCTGATAATGTCATCCTCTATAAAGGGTAGTCTGACACACTTTAAGTCAAACTTGTGCTGTGGCACTGAAATTAAGTAGTGTGTTCTTCAGCCTCTATAAGTCAATAGTTAGGGAGTTCTAATCTCACATCACTCAACTTGACTGTATGCTCATCCAAATAATGTTTTGGAGACACTTTTACACCAAAATGTGACTTCACATCTTCGGCAGGCACTCATCCAAACATCATCTTCTCAGCATACAATGCTGTTATTATCCTCTATAAAGTGCACCATAACAATTTTAAAGTAGGATACCTGTGGTGGTGCCAGCCTTTCATTGTATGGAATCCAGCTTTTATACCTGCAGAGGTTTAATATTCAAATCTGACCACAGTCAACTGTTGTGTGTGTGGTTGGTGATATATTACTAAGATTGTATGATCTTTTGAATCTCTTTTCATTTTACTCTCATTCAGGAGAACCTTTAACATAGTTTCATGAATCCAGCATCCCCCTCCCCAACAACATAACATCCTTTCTGCAAAAGACTGGAGGATGTCATCATCTCAAAGATATATACACACATCATGAAGCAGAACCCTTCCATGACTCTCTGCAAGCCATCCTCAGACCACAGGAGGCATGGTTTCTAATTCTCTCATGGTGTGTTGCACATATCATATATGGACAGAGGCAGTATATAATACAATAAAACACATAAACACATTCACACATACCCTTACTATCTTCCATTCTACAAATATTGCAGTTTTTGTTTAAATGCCATAATAATGGCTAGAATTTTATGTGATGTTGGTTCCTAGCCTACTAATTTCCTATGACCCTATGAACACTTCAGATGTCAATGTTGCTGTCATCTACGTGTGCTATGTAGAGGTGTGGATGTATGGTAGCCCTATAACAGTGTATTCTAATCTTTGACTTGAGATAATGTATTGATGTCCGCTGCTGCCATTTGATTACATGTTCCTTACATAAAAACTGTAGTAATATGCCTCCTGAGAACTGTTGAGATGGGATGATGCTATGTATGTTGAACCACTGACAGCTTTTGAAGAAAAAGTGCTTAACAGAGGTCTAACATTCCTGCCCAAGGGATGGAGTGATGAGACACAGAGCATCACTGATTTAAGAATGTATGTTAGAAAGTTGAATTTAAAACTTGTATTTCATACGAAAAATAACATGGAAGATGATAATCCCATCGAAGAAAAAATGAGAAGACCCAGTATTTCCCCCCACTGCATCCCACACTTGCATCCTTCCAGACAAAATGCAAGCTCGACATATGAAAGGCTCTCAAAAAAACAGGAAAACGTAAGTTTTATAATATTTCAAAGAATGAGATATTAGCACTTAAAAATTTGAGCAACGATAGAACTAGACTTGTTTGGATGGCTGACAAGGGTGGGGCATAATTGTTACAGATACTGACAGTTATATAATGAATATAATGAAAATACAGAATGTGCTGAGCACACCTGAGTTTTATTCTAAACATTCCTTTGAGGAGGTTAAAACTGCAAACTGGGAAGGTAAGCTAACCACAATGTTTAATGAAGAACTTATTAGTGAAAACTTTCTTGAGTATTTAAATGCTCCTCAACGCAAGTTACTTTGTTTTTTTTTTTTTTTTTGGATTCCCAAACCTCAGAAGAATAGGGAAGATCCACCTTACAGACCTGTTATTGCAAGTTGAGGTTCCATATCAGAGGACACTGCCATATATTTAGATTTTATTCCACAGCCTCTTTCTGAAAACTCATCTTTTATTTAGATTTACTTGATTTTTTTAAAGAAAAATAAAAGAAGTGCATGTGCATGGACAAACATTTTGGTAACTACTGACGTTGAAGCCTTATATACTATATTACCACACATGTACTGTACTAAAGCAGCTACAGAGGCTTATAACAGAAATAATGATACACAAGGGCAAACTGAATGCTTGGGAAAGCTAATAAACTTGGTGTTTTTCAGTTTCAATGGCCAGGATTACAAACAGACAAGAGGATAGCCATGCATGCAGCCATGGCCCCTAGCCTAGCCAATGTAGCCTTAGGAAAGTGGGAGGAGGAATTTGTACTGCACAGTGAATACCAGAGATTTTTGACCAGCTTAATTGACGATGTATTCATAGTCTGCCAAGGTGAGAAATCTAAACTCACTGAGTTTATTCATTACATCAATAACTCTACCTCCTTCATGAAATTTACCACTTCCATCAGCTCTAAGTCAATGCAGTTCCTTGATATGATTGTCAACATTGATAAAGACAAGGAAAAAATAGATGAGAAACTTACAGAGGAAAACAACAAGAGTGAACTACTTACTTCACAGAGATATTTTGCATCCAGTAAAGACTACGCACAATGAAATAAAATCAAAAGGCTACAGATTAGCATGCATTATTACAGATCTGACCCATTTTCTCAAAAATATGAATGATCTTGAAAATGATTTCTTAACCAGAGGATATGAATCAACCATGTTACATACGATCCTGGATCCTATTACAGATTCTAAAACTAACAATGGCCCTTTGTGGAATAGGTCTTTTGGTAGAATTATGCAACAAGGAAACCCTAAACCAAAAGAAGAGAAAAGTAGGGACAGTTGCATTCTAACTTACACCTGGGATTTCAATACAAATAAGCCATTATTAAGGAGAACTGGGCCACCCTCACTGATAATCTGCAGCTTATAAGGGTTTTAGGAGATCACCCTCCTTTGTATATAAAAAGAACAGCAGCGTACATAGCTACTTGGAAAAGAAAATAAGGAACCCAAGGATGACATGAGCACTAAAATCTGGGGGTCACCTAACTGCACTTTCTGTGAATACCTGATGGGGTGCGACTCATTTGACTGCCCCTATCTTAAAAAGATGGTGAAATTTTCAGCAAGTGGTAACTGTAATACTGAAAAAGTTGTATATAGGGCCATGTGTGATGACTGCCCTGAATTTTATGTGGGTAAGACTATCAATAAAACTGAAAAGGAGGCTCTCAAGTCATCTTTCTGACATCAGATGTAAATGCAAGAGGAATGCTTTATTCAAACACTTATTAGAACATTCCAACCATTCTGGTTTTAAATTTATCATTTGGACTGTGTGAAGATTGATGACCTTGAAGAGGACATCAGTGGTGTGTTGGAAAAAAAAGGATTGTGCTGGAAGTTTAAATGAAATGCATTCAGACAACCAGGACTTATCTATTCTTGGTCTATTAAGAGTGTGTTAAACTTACTTCATCTCCCACACAATCTGTAAAGGTTTTTTAGGGAATTTTTGGTGGAATATTATGTGGTAAAAATATACTAAATAATAATAAACATGATATGTAGAATGTGTGTGTGTATATATATTTATGTTTAATTACTTTAACCTCAATTCTGCTTTAATTAGATTTATTGCATCACACCAATGATTTAAATGGCAAATTCAAAACACAGTTTTTCATGCCACTATTGCCATGTAGTATTGATATAATTCCCTCCTTTACCATACTGGTGCACACTCATGCACACTCATGCACACACCTTCACAATTTTACACATTACTAGTTTACTTAATCCACTATTTCTTGTGTTTTTGTGTGCTTTTTCTACTAGTTTTCATTGTATAAACATGTTTTGGGGGCTGTAAACATGAAAACTGTCATGACAGTTTTTTTTTATTACAAAGCACTGACACTTTTCTGAGCTGTTAATATGAGTTTTTTTTTGGTTAACTTTTAAAAGCAGCATTTTCCATAGAAAATCATGTGAGATCTCTTGAGAAAATCTTGGGCTTATCTGTAGTATATTAAAAATATGTTAAAATTAAGGTAATTACTACAGCATATAAGCAGTGAAGATTTAAAATATTTATTGGTTACATTGTGTCTCATTTGAAAGTTCCACAATTTAAGATATTGATTATATAATTAAGTTATTAATGAGTTCATTAACATACCTAATTATTAAATTAATCATTTTTTTTATTTCTCATAATGGACATAGTTTTCATCTAAAATACTTGGAAATGGATTTCATGACAGTAATGATATATCTTATTTTCTTATGGCAGTACACTAATTATAGACAGAAACGTACAGAAAGTTTTATATTATAAAGTACAGAATTTTCCGCAACGGAAAAAAGCACACATTGATGTTTTCTCAATGTTAAATGATATTTTTTTTTCAAGAAAGTAATCTCTGGACTATTATATTTAATTCAAGTTGTTCTGAGATGTATACATTCAAAGTGACCAAAGGCATAGTAAAATATTTACAAAATATTTGTCTTTAAACATGCTTACAAAACAAACATTCATTACTCTGAGGCTTCTGAAAGAAAAATAACGGCTAAAGGCTTAAATCCTGTCCTTCATTAGGAATATGACCATCCTGATAACTTCTGGTAATAAGTCAGGTGTAAACCTAAAAGTGATGTTCATGTTCATGTGCAATACTGAAGATGGAGACAAAAGAAAGAGATGCTTTACACGAAAATATCGTTAACTATAATCATAACTCATGTTTGCACGGGTGACTATCCACTGTTCTTTCTTCTCTGCTATGACTCATTCCTGGAATGACACCCTTCCCATACTTTTCTCAGAAAAGACTAAAGCAAACTTTGCTTCCCCCAAAGACTCAGTTGACTTACTCCCATCTTTGTTTAGTCTGTCCAGATCTTTCTCTCCATTTTTCCTTTTTGTTATATAACTTTGTTCCTCTTTTTACCCAATTTACCTTCTCTCTTTCAATTTTTATTTGCTGCCCGCACTTGAATATTGTAAGATAATGTTGTCTATGTATCTCAGTGTCAATCATGTATATCTTTTTACATAAGCAAGATGAACTGCATGTTCAAACAAATAATTTTGAAACATCTATCAGATATAAGGTTAGAAAATCATCATAATGCACTTTATCAACATGTGGTGGAAAAAGCAGGACATGTTTTTAAATTTATGGTCTTGCAGATTGTGAAAATTAACATAAGAGGTGGCGACTTGGTAAACTCTACAAAATTCAATGAATCCAAGTGGATTATAGAACTTACAGCTCACAGATATCCAGGCTTGAATGGGTTAATACCATTAAAACCAGCCTTAAAGAGGAGGAGCATAGTATACTGAAATGTTATTGGTTCTTTTATGGTTTAAAAGTTTGTACTGCATGAGATATATTTTATCTGATAAAGGGTACACACCCGAAAGCGCTCGTGTGATTTTAACCTTCTTTTATTAAAAGAAAGACTACAGCCTGGTTATTTCACTGCTTTTTTGTTATTGGCATATACAGGACTTTTGGGCAGTCAACCTTTAGTGTGGAACTTTAGTGTGTTTTTGTTTGTTTTTCTAAGCACACACATGGCTGAGCAGAGAAATATTCAGTTGGAATATCATCCCCAAAGGAAGATAAATACATTTACCATGGAAAGGGCAAGAAAGAGTGTTATCCAAATTTCCAATCCGCTGCTGTCCTTGGATGTGTGTGGTATGGCAAGAAGGAACATGGACAATGAACCAAGTATGAGTAATGAAGCTGAGTTCTCATAAAATGTGAGTACTTTACATCATCTACCAATAAGACTTAAACATTTACAGTGGCAGAGGTTTTACTTGGAGGCCTGCCTAGAAAATTGCATTGTTCCTAGGGGCTTACGAGTGCTTTGCATGCCAGCCCAGGGTGAAGCCTTCCCTGAACTTTTACCACAATGGCAACAAATAAATCTTGAGACCAGTTTCTCTTACATGAAGCTTTTGATACAATTCTTCTTACCACAGGAAAAACAACTGTTCAAAGATATTGAAGCCCTACATGGCAATATAGAAGTGAACTATGGGATGAACAATTTCCTAATAAATTGGAAGAAATGTATTCTGCCATTTCAACATATGATTTAAAACTACAACAGTTAAAGATGAAAAAACTGATAAGAGACAATCATGATTTCACACAAGGCCATATATTAATTTGGCTGCTTGAAAAGAGACTTAATCCATTAACTTCCAATGCTTCTGTTTCAACTAGGGATACATTTATTGAATATAAGAAGAACGCAGGTTCTAAAAAGCAATGGAATATCACCATGGAGACTGCAGAAGAGGAAATTCCTCTAATGTTACCTTCAACCAATCAGAATGAAGGAGGTGGACTATCTGGTGAAAAACCTTCTGAGAAAGAAGCCGACAATATGCCAGATGATTCAGGAAGGATGGGGGCTCATCCAAAAATGTATTCAGCAGCTTGTAAGGCACCTTCTTATTTTCCACAGCTCCTGGTTCCCTTCAAGAATAAAGGCAAATGAGAAATGGAGCAGCTCTTACAATAAGGAAACAAAAAAACAGAGAATGTCAACATGACTGGTGATACTTATAATATTGTTTTTAATATTTCAGATTATGCACTTTCTGAAGAACAATTATTCGTATTAAACAAAGGAATGACTTTTGTTCCGAGTACTGGAGCTATATTTAATGATGTGGTATTAGATTTGATGCTTTTTAGTTGAAATGTTTCTTTAAAGTGCATTTATAATAGTAATTTGATAGAACAGCTACATATTTTGAGACAGCCGAGTACTTTTTTTACCTTGTATATACCCAGCTGTACAAACCTTTATAAGAACTTGTGAAGATGATTTTAAGCAACTGTTAAACAATGAATGTAGAAATAAATATTATAATTTAACCATGACACAGAAAAGGGTGCTAGATTCATTAATTAATGATACTAGAATTGTTTTAAAACCTGCTGACAAAGTTGGGAGAGTTGTGGTGATGAACTGGGAGATTTATTAAAGTAAGGTTACATCTCTACTAGAAGATATATCCACGTTTGTTAGAACCTCTCCATTAGATGTGACAATTATGATTTCTGGTATACATCAGTTAAATATAATGAAACAAGCAGGCATATTGGGTGAAGACCTATACAATTTTTTTTGGATATAGCATCCTGTAATACCTGAATTTAAGGACCCTCCCAAGGTACACAAAGATATACAAAATCCACCAATGAGACCGATAGTGTCCGGGGGGTGGCACAGAAAATTTGTCTATCTGGGCCAAATACATGTTAAAACAGACCTTACAATTATTTCCCAGAATCTTAAAAGATACTGGTCATTGTTTAACAACATTGTACAAATATTTAAGCACAAATAAGGGACAAAATTATCTGATGGTGACATTGGATGTTAAAAATTTGTTCATGGTGATTAGTAATGATTTTGGTATTGATGCGGTTGGGAGCATATTGAACAGCAAGAAGGTGGAAACCAATAAAAATAGGCGTATTTGTGAAGTACTTAAATTGTTACTTGATAATAATGCTTTTTGTCCCTAGGAACCTGTTATAAGCAAAAACAAGGTATAGCAACGGGAACCCATGTACCAATACCTACGCCAATTTAGTTATGGCATTTTGGGAAGACAATGTTATCTTTAATGGGGCACACCTTTGATATTATGCTCGATTTGTGGATATTTTTTTTTTGTTGTGGGATGGTACAATTACAGATTTAGAATGTTTGTTACATATTTAGAAGGATGTACCAGTTTTTTGAAATTTTCATTATGTTTTTCTATAGAATGTGTTGATTTTTTGGATGTACACTTAACTAGAGAAAATAAGGGGAATATACAGACATCCTTATTTAAAAAGGAATTTTGGAAAAATAGCCTGCTGGTTTATAATTGTATGCACCCATGGCACACTTTTGACAGTATTGTCAAGGAACAAGTGAAAAGAATCTCATGCCTTTGCATAAACGACATGCAATATGATAAAGAGCTTATTAGTTTAAGCACTAATTTGACTGACAGGGCCTACAAGACAAATGGGGTGCACAGTATTATATGTGCAAGTAGATATAATAAAAAGAATAGAGCCAAACCTTGGTTTTCCAACAACTCTATACAAGAATCAACTGAAGTACTAAATCAAGGTAGGGGTAATAGACAACAAAATCCCCTACACCTGATATTAAATTATAGTAGTGATACAAAGGATATATGTAACATCATCAGGCATAATTGAAAAATGTTATTAACGGATGATAGAATAAGTACTTTAGTGGGTCATACCCCCTCTTTTGGCTACAGGAAAAATAAAAATTTGAAAGACTTGTTATGTCATGAGAATAAAAGAATAGAGAGAATTAACATTCAAAGCAAGGGCACTTATAGATGTGGTCGCATGTAAAGCATATATCCCCACATTATAAGGAATCATGTTTTTAAACACCCGATTACAGGTAGGATTTATTATATGAATGAATATGCAGATTGTAAGACACGTATTATTATCTATATAGCTCAGTGTCAATCATGTATATCTTTTTACATAGGCAAGATGAACTGCATGTTCAAACAAAGAATTTTGAAACATCTAGTGGATACAAGGTTGGAAAATCATCATAATGCACTTTATCAACATGTGGTGGAAAATGCAGGACATGTTTTTAAATTTATGGTCTTGCAGATTGTGAAAATTAACATAAGAGGTGGTGACTTGGTAAACTATACAGAATTCAATGAATCCAAGTGGATTATAGAACTTACAGCTCACAGATATCCAGGCTTGAATGGGTTAATACCATTAAAACCAGCCTTAAAGAGGAGGAGGGTGGTATAGTGAAATGTTATTGGTTCTTGTTTGGTTTAAAAGTGTGTACTGCATGAGATGTATTTTATCTGATAAAGGGTACACACCCAAAAGCGCTCATGTGATTTTAACCTTGTTTTATTAACAGAAAGGCTACAGCCTGGTGGTTTCACTGCTTTTTTGTTATTGGTATATACATTTGTTTTTCTGCTGTCCTGCTTAACTAAAATGTCTCCTGCAGCTGTCCTTTTTGTACTGTGATGTCATTAACCTCCATGTGTGTGTGTGTGTGTGTGTGTGTGTGTGTGTGTGTGTGTGTGTGTGTGTGTGTGTGCATCTTCCTCTGTAAAGCTGATGCAAATATTTTTATTTTTCTACATATTTAACAGGGCATGTTTCATGTGACTTTTATTTTTGCCATGGTTTACATAAGTCTACATATTACAATGTAAACATTATATGCTTGTATCTTTGCATTCCATTTAAAAGTCACTTTCCAAAGATTAATTTATAGTAGCTGACAAGGCAACACTAGTATTGTTGCAGCCTTTTTAGGGGGGTTTAGAACTGCCTTATATTTGTTTCTGTATATCTCATCACCAATGTACAATAAATGACAATATCACTTAGAAAATATGTTACTTTCCATTCTGTTTAACTGGTCCTTTTTACCACGTGAGATTAAAAAGAAAATGTATCTAGAAGTTTGTTGTTAAACCAAGTCTAAAAATGCAGTTATTTTCATACAGGGCTATAGCTAATTCAGGTGGTATGCTGGATAATGTTGCAAATGGTTCCCCCTCAACCAGAGCTGAGGATTAGAAAAAGAGACAAAAAAGTATAAATGTAAGTCCTCTATAACCTTGTAAAACTGTAATAATGAGTTATATTAGCTCTCTGCTACAGTTACTAACATGCATACACTAAAAACAAAGTAGCAACACACCTAAGCAGCTGCAATTTCACTCATCAGATGCAGCATTTGTACTCAGATGACCAGCAAAAACAATCACACCATCAAGTTGCAGGGAGTTGTTTGTATGGTACTGATCAAACACTAACAGCTTAATGAAAACATCAGAGACATAACAGAAGTATAATTTTTAAGCTGTAATAAGTTGAGATATCACTCATTTTGAACAACTTGAATAATATCTATATCTATAAATCTCTCTCTCTCTCTCTCTCTATATATATATATATATATATATATATATATATATATATGGGTCTACTTTGAGCCACCAAACTTACATTTCATCGAATTTCACTTACCTGACCTCAGTTCTACTAAATGTCATTAAACCAAAAGAAGGGATTGCCGAAATCCTGTCCCTGTGAAAGGAACCACTTGGCTACCATGGAAAAAAGCCAAAACGGATGAAAACTAAACTCACCAAAGTAGGCGCTTTGCTCCCAACATCCCCAATGTGGGGCTTTTGCCCCCACTCCACCCTACTTAAATATACCAACTCCAAGATTGCACTACACTGAAGAAAGGGCAAAGTTCAATTTATTCTGATTTATAGGAATTACTATTTATACATTTTATACTAGGTAGAAACAAACATGAATCCCTTTATACAACAATTAAACAAAACAAAATGAGGAGAAATCATTGTTTGTTTACCTTTTATTTATTTATTTATTCATTTATTTATTTATTGTTTGTTTGTTTTCCATGTATTTTTCCCCGCTTGCCTCTTCAGAGTTGTTGCACACCAATCCCTTTCTTCAGTCTGTTCCAGTATTTTAATTGTTGGATGGACAGGATATTATCATCTAAAGTTTTTTTTTTTTGGTCTCTCAAACAGAAAGATTCTTAATCTTTCAGGCAACAGGAGATGCACTTATATGCCATTCCCTTGTAATTCCTTTATTAAAAGCACACATGGCTTTCTTTAGTTAACCACTTGGGGAGCTAGCAATTATCATACCTGATAAGATTTTCTCCTCTTTTTGGAGGAAGATTTAATTGAACTGTCTTGAAGATTACATTTTTATAAAATGAAAACAAAATCATCTGACAAAGATTGCTCTAGCAGGAAATTCCTATTTATTTATTTAGTTATTCATTGTCAAAGTAGTGAGTAGAGCTCTGTGAGATAATTTAGCTTTTGGTAAGTTTACAATTTTTGGCAGCCAAGATATCAAAAGGTTCATTATGTTTTTTTGTAAGTTGATACATTTTGTCTAAGCCACAGATTGTAATATTATAACCTTTGACTCTGTTTTGCATATAACCAGGCTTCTGTAGTAGCTGATACATTTTGTCTAAGCCACAGATTGTAATATTATAACCTTTGACTCTGTTTTGCATATAACCAGCCTTCTGTAGTAGCAGATGTTTTGCTTTAATAAAACAGTCTGATTCTCACTGTTATTCTTCCTTTTATGTCATTTAATATTTCTCCATAGTGGCTATTTGGGCACTTTGTTTCGCCAATTTTCCAAATAAAACAATTTGCATTATACAGTCTTCCTTTATGGAATCCATTTTACAGTCCACTTTATCGATTTTGTAAAGGGGTTTTGCATACTTGACAACAAGGTCTTCACCTCTTTTTCACTGATGATTCTTGCAAACTAATTTTTGAGTGGTTCATATTTAACCTTTCTCCATAAATATATGAACCTATGACAGGAATTCTGAAGCAAACATTAAGTTCCTTTAGATTTTTTTTTACTTGTCACTTCTTTATGTTTTTTTTTTTTTCCATTTGCAATAATAGAGTGCAATGCTTTGGTTATCTAACTGTAGCAAACTGTTTGTTACATTAGCAGGAAGCAGCTTGCTAGAGTCTCTCAACATATGGTATTAAACTTGAAAATATTTTTCTTTCTTCTCATCTCTGGTTGGGGTTACCAGATCAGGGATCTGCTAAGGGCACCTGATGGCCTAGCTGTAGTTCTGACTGGAGGTATATTTTAAAGGAATTTGCAGATATGCAATTATAGGCTGCAGATATCACATATAATATCTTGACTCTTTGACCTTTCTATTTAATAATACAGAAGATACCATTTTCTCAAATGGGAAACATCACTATGTTCTACTTAAATGGAAACTTTTGTTTAAACTGTGGTGGGCATCTCTTTGCTCATGTCCTTTGATCTTTGTTTTTTTTATCTTAATACTTTTGAGCTCCCAGTTTATTTCTGATCATTAGCTTTCTGTGACCTGACTCATGAGACAGTTGTGGAAAGCTATTTTCCAGGCAGCCATCAGGGCATGTTACTCTTTTGGCTTACATCACCTCCCTGAAGGCAGAGAATCAGAAATACTACATTACATGACCCATTGCCACAACTGCACAGCCTGGTAGGTGCACACATCTCAGGCCACACTGCTCCCTGCAGCCCACTGCTTCACCAGACTGCTTTTAGTATTAGCAGTTCAGTGGGTCAGACTAATCAGACCCAACCTGCCCACAAAACTCTCCAATGACCATGTTGCTAATAAATTTGTCCTGAGTCATCTGGATTTCAATCAGCCTTTTACTCATCTGACCAATAGCTCCTCTTTTTTTCTTTCAGTCACATCATAGAAATGGTCTTGCTCAGATGGTCACTGAACAAATTCCTTCTAACATCTCTAGTGGTTGCTTCTTAGACATCTATCAGGATGTTAAAAAATTCTCGGTATACTTCTTAGCCTGAAGGAAATCAAAGCTGAGTATCACTTCAACCTACAGCTTACCAGATTATTCACTCAGGTCTTATCAGTTATTAATTTCAGTGGACTGATATCCTATATTCTTTGAAACTAACAGATCTTGTTTTACTAATTTATATCGTATAGCTTTTTTTATAGGCAAACAAATAAAAAAAAAAACGTCCTTATCCACGTCTATGAAATGTGGTATGGATTTCATATGATTTGACCCTGTCCTGCCAAAAATTAGAATAAGGAACCTAATGGTAATCCAGTGCAACAGTACCTCAAAGTGTACAACAGTATACCTCAGTGTTCCCCAAGGAGTACAACAGCACCCAAACAGTACAACAGTGTACCTCAAACAGTACAACAGTACCTCAAAGTGTACAACAGTGTACCTCAGTGTTCCCCAAGGAGTACAACAGCACCCAAACAGTACAACAGTGTACCTCAAACAGTACAACAGTACCCCAAAGAGTACAACAGTGTACCTCAGTGTACCCCAAACAGTACAACAGTGTATCCCAAAAAGTTCAACAGTACCCCAAGAGCTTGAATTGATCTAGTTTTACTTCTCTATGAAGCATAAAGGCAAAAAGGGAGTAAATCAGGAAAATACCCACTTCTAGCAGGAAGCAATCATATAGACAATTCCAGAAACAGAATTTTATTAACTTCCTAACTGTTACTGTATGGAATTTTATAAGCACATAGCACTATCTTAATCAAAACGTGAGTACATTTTTATTTTTTCCTGAAGCACCAGTATCTGTGTTGACATTATATGGACTTTACCCCAAAAGACATAGTAATGCACTCTTTTAAGTCTACTTGAGGTATAAAACAATGTATTACCATGTAATTTGTGGTAAAGGCCTTATGATGTCAGCACAGATACTGGTGCTTCAGGGAAAAAAATTCACTCACATGTTTTGGTTAAGACACTGCAATGTAGAATCCAGAGAATTTTTCCTCAGGTAGACACCACTGTTGGAAGTGTAATGGGGAAAAAAGAGATACTTCGGAACATATTTTCTGGGAGTGCAGTGGGTTGGCAGACTTTGAGGATTAACTGTGGGATGCACTATGCAGAGATGCGGGTTGGGTGGATTGGTCTGACGAGGGAGATGATTTTGCTGAGCTATGTTACAGAATCATAATTGCCTATACATGATAAGGCCCTGCTGTGTTTAATTCTGGTGGCTGCCAAAAAAGCAATTACTAGAAAATGGAAATCAAAATCTAAACCAAGTATATTAGAAGTAGTGAATATAGTAACAGAGATAAAACAACTGGAAATGAGATCTTTAGAAAAGGGTAGGAGCAAACTACATAGGAGAAAATGAGAATTGTGGGAACAATACATACAAGGGAGGAATGAGGTTTAAGAGAAGGCGGGACTTAAACGAGCTATGTAATGTTTGAAAATGACTGGGTAGATTATAAGTGATGTATAATGTCTGCTACTGGGAGTGTGTCAGTATGGTTTGTGATGTAAAATGCTTGCAACTAGGATTGTATTGGTGTGGTTTGTTTTCATTTATATAAATGTTTGAATGCTTATGTCTTAAGTGATGGTTTAATAAATATGTTTCTTGTTTAAAAAAAGAGGTAGGAATAAAATAATTTCAGAAATATTCCTTATGTTATATGTTATATAGCAATATATGTGAAGTTTAATGTTTGTTAATGTTAATTTATTAATACAGTTTGATTACTTTTGTATAAATGTAAATTTGCTTATCTCACAAGTGATAATTCAATAAACGTGTTAAAAAAGAACTCAGAAAAGTAATACATCCTTTTAGTTTTTTTGTATTAATTTTATTTATTTATTTTATATGTTTTGTTAACTGAGTTGTCTAACGGGATTGAGGCTCATTTTCAGTGTGGGCCTGGGAGCACTGTCTGTTTAAATGGCTTTCGCAGAGCCACACAGTAAGTAAGTGGATGATAAAGAAATAAAACTCAGGACTACAAGGAATAAGGATGTTGATAATGTATAGACTTCATCCTTTATGGCATTTGCAAGATTCTTCACACTGGAGGTATTTTGTAATGGAAATTGCCTCCTCCAGATATCACACAGAACTCATCAGCTATCTGTTCAGTGATACAGTAAATGCTATTTTCCCATATGGGCAAATAACACCATGTCCTACAGAACCAACCTAACTAGAGAATGCAGCTTACACTGATGTGGGTATGTCTCTGCCCCTTGTATTGTGGGTATGTCTCTGCCCGTTGTATTGTGGGTATGTCTCTGCCCGTTGTATTGTGGGTATGTCTCTGCCCGTTGTATTGTGGGTATGTCTCTGCCCGTTGCATTGTGGGTATGATTCTGCCCATTGTATTGTGGGTATGTCTCTGCCTGTTGTATTGTGGGTATGTCTCTGCCCGTTGTATTGTGGGTATGTCTCTGCCCGTTGTATTGTGGGTATGTCTCTGCCCGTTGTATTGTGGGTATGTCTCTGCCCCTTGTATTGTAGCCATTTTAGTCTTGTGATGCATTTCACTTTTCAGTTTCAGAAAATAACTAGATATCAGATTGCTGTCAGACCATCACCCAGGTAAGCACTGTCCTGTACTGTTTGACTTTCATGCTATCTTTTTAAAACTCTAATTTCTGAACATTTTCTATTTTGACAAAGTTTCAGTCTGTCCCTCCTATGATGCTGGAAACTGGCCTATGTTATCATGGTTCCAAAGGCAGTCAGTTACCTCAGCCTTCTTAACTATTATCCCAGCTCTTTAACTCATTCTACATTAAAGACTTTTAAGTCACTGGCCATTCACCAGCTAAGTTGTGTTTAACAGCCTTTGGGTCATACTGCCTAAAGCAGAACAGACTCCCAGCAGGACTCAGGAACTCAATGACCCTCTTTGGAATGACAGACAGACTTTATGGACTGATTCTGAGCAGTTCTGTTGGTACTACTGTCACTGCATCATGTACCCTAGTAGGACTACAGGTGAAATGTTTCTTGTTAGAATGTCTGAATGTTTTTGTATTTTAGTCTGTGCTCTCAGGTCCACTCTAGGACCTAACCCTGTAAATAAAATGTAAATGAAAAACACCTCTGTCTTTCTCTCTGTCTCTCTTTACCACACACACACACACACACACACACACACACACACACACACACACACACACATACACACACACACACACACACACACACACACACACACACACACGCGCGCGCGCGTGTGCGCACATGCACACACACACACACACACACACACACAAAGTTCTTTAAATCCATGTGACTTTTTACCTGTTTACATCTGCACTTTTTTCACGACGTCACTGTTTTACTTTTTTCACTACGTCACTGTTTTACTTTTTTCACTACGTCACTGTTTTACTTTTTTCACAACGTCACTGTTTTACTTTATATTCTCAGTTCCTGCTTCTCAAATTCTTCCCAGCTCCCCTTTCCTTGTCTTATCAGATGTAAGTCGTACATTGATGCACTTAGTTTAACAAATTAAGATATTGTATCTCTTTTTCCTGGATTAAGTTTTTTTTCTATTTTCTTGGAACATTGTATTTATATTATTATTATTATTTATATTTTTTAATACTGACTGTAGGTTCATACCCTGTGTTTTGTTATATAACAGTTGCGATTATTTCATTATCCTGTCTGAAGCTGAATGGCTTAGTAAGGCACAACTTGTAAGGATAAACAATAAATAAAAAGGAAATATTCTAGTAGGGAGATGTAAAAAACAAAATTAATCAAAACATAAGATACTAGAACTTGTAGCAAAGTACATGTTTAGTTAAATTAAACAGAGTAAGCATGAACTGAAATTTTATACAAGATCATCTATTCAGAACAGATAAATTATAATAACATTTAGCACATGTCGTAGATATAATTTAATTTGGTGTGATGCAATTTCATTTTATCTCTGTGTGTCAACACAGCTATGCATTTTTGGTTATCTCTCTTTAGGAATATGTTTTTTCTAAATACATAAATGAAACATGCTGGCTTTTTGTTGTTACCCATAGTCATCTTTAATATTTGTGGTGTTTCAGTTTTGCATATTTATTTTCCTTTTATTTGAGTCATAAATAATTCAACAGCATTTCAGTCAAAAAGGCTGCCACTGATTAGATTTAAATCACAGTACAGTATTGATCTAATTAATTTGATTATTTTGGTTGTGGTTAACATATCTTGAGCCATTTCTTTCAGAGTTTACATTTCCCATTTTTCTCATCTTAATACATGGTTGCACTTATAGCAAGTCATTCTTTTGCAATCCTTTTTCACCTCAGCACTTTGTAATCATTTAATGGAAAAAGCTTTGTGTTTAATTATGAAACTTTCGAAATGCTAACCAAAGCTGAATTAATAACCATATAATTTATTTTAAAAAAGTACTTTTCACTAAATGTTTTAATCGTCTCACATAAAAGTATTCCATCATAATATCCCAGGTTGCAAAATTTACTGCATTCATACATCAGTCTTCTTTTCCCATGTATCTTTTCATTGAAATGGTCTTCTTTTTCCTGCTTTGTTATTAGTACATGTGAATAGGATCTTCTACGGGTGTTTGCTTGCTAGTAGCTTGCAGCACACATGCTTGATGCCACTTTGGTGAAAAAGCAAGTGCTCGAATTTGCATCAGCCTGAACTCCCCACCCCTGACCCTATAAAACTATATAGCCCTACCAAATTCTAAATACTAACACACCTCCTTGCTCTCTTTAACCTGAGCCTCCACTCAGCCTCACTAATCCTAAATCCCCAATGAATATCTAAACCTAAAACCTTTACCCCCAAATCTAAATTCTGCAGTCACTCCCTAACTACAAAACTACTCTCCTGCTCTCCAAACATAAGAGTCTCTTTATGCTCCCTTCTGGATCGCCAACCCCTAAACCACCCTGCTCTTCCCTAAGCCTAAAATCCCACACCTTCCCCGTGGCTGCTTGCTCAAACTCATAGTGAAGTTCAAGTTGCAGTCTACATTAGCTACAAGGCATTCGAGTCTTTTGCTTCGAGACAGTGATTTCTGAATGTTTGGGACTCAAGTTCCTGTAATGCTCCACATGCAGCTATATATAACTACATAAATACACATAGACACCAGAATTATTATATTAGACATTAATTTACACTACTTAGTAATATTAATTGATATTCCTGTAACTGCCTTATTCAGTTTAGGGCAACTAGGGAGAAGGAACCTATTCTGACACTCAGTGGGCTCAAAGTAAAGAAAACTGTTCTGGATAGAATGCCAGTCTGTCATGATGTGTCACTATATAAACAGTCTAATATGGTCATTCACATATGTGTTCACTAAAGGAAAATATGTGAGGAACATTAGCGTACATCCGTGCCTGTTTGCTGTTGAGAATATATCACAGCTCACAGAGTTATGCAGGAAGTTACAGAACTAATGAATATGACACCTAAGGCATGCTTATAATGTTCGTATATGTGTGTGTGTGTGTGTGTGTGTGTGTGTGTGTGTGTGTGTGTGTGTGTGTGTGTGTGTGTGTGTGTGTGTGTGTGTGTGTGTGTGTGTGTGTGCGTGTGTGTGCGTGTGTGCGTGTCTGTGCTGTATGTGTGTGTGTGTGTGTGTGTGTGTGTGTGTGTGTGTGTGTGTGTGTGTGTGTGTGTGTGTGTGTGTGTGTGCATGCTGGGGGTGTATGTATGTGTGCATGTGTGTGTGTGTGTGTGTGTGTGTGTGTGTGTGTGTGTGTGTGTGTGTGTGTTGCTGTGTGTGTGTGCTGGAGGTGTATGTATGTATGTGTGTGTGTGCATGTGTGTGTGTGTGTGTGTGTGTGTGTGTGTGTGCTGGAGGTGTATGTATATATGTGTGTGTGTGCATGTGTGTGCGTGTGTGTGTGTGTGTATGTATGTGTGTGTGTGTATGTGTGTTTGTATGTGTGTGTGTGCTGGAGGTGTATGTATTTATGTGTGTGTGTGTGTGTGTGTGTGTGTGTGTGTGTGTGTGTGTGTGTGTGTGTATGTGTGTGTGTGCACGTGTGTGCGTGCACTGGGGGTGAATGTATGTGTGTAGGGGGGTGTATGTGTGTGTGGGGGATGTATGTTTGTGAAGTATCATGGCATACATTATAACAATTCACTATGCTAAGAAGGCATTCATGAAAGAAAGAAAGAATACAAGACCTGCATTTTGGCAAGTAATGATACTGACTTAGAATTATTCTGCAATTTAGTATTAGGACTAATGAAGGGTAAATTATGTTTTCTTCTAATGTTGTGACATCTGGCAACATACTGTCCAGTCTGAGCTAATGAATTAAATACATTTAGAACTTTTTTCTCTTTAAGAGTTGATTAACCTAAGGAAAAGACAAAAAAAAAATCCCATACCAGTGATAATCTGAGCTCAATAATCAATTTTAAGAATTCACCTACCATTGACCCAGGCAAGACATTCAGGTACTCTCGCAGCCTACCTTAATGTCATACCATTATTTATATCCGCAACAATATCCACCGACTTTGCTGATTCCTGCAACAGAACTCATATAGCCTATCGTTCAGTTATTACACCTTCTAAACATGTGAAATGTTTAAGTACCTAGTCTCTGATTAATTCCTATATCTGCTTTGCACCCACCGCATGGTGTCCTATATAAATTTTGCTAGCTGAAAACTACTCATATGGAATGTTCTCATGTATATACTCTGTATTGTTCATATAATATTTTTTTATTTGAGAATGATTACTTATGTACTGTTTTTTTTACCAGTTGTATAAGCTGCCAATAATATGTACTAAATGTCTTTATTAATGTAAATTCTGTATTGTATGTGAAATGTCTTATAAGTGGACCTTTTCTCCCCAGGACTCCACTGAAATTGGGCACTTCTGGGCCAGCTGGACCATCCCGGTAAAAAAAATGCAAATACATAAATAAATAAATAAATAAATAACCTGCAATAAAGGAGTATGCAACAGGAACTCACAGAAATGTCAGCTCTCTAGTTAAGATCTAATATGTCAGTGATTCTGGCATGATGAGATACCAACGTCAAAAAAACATTTGATAGAATTCCTGACAGTGTCTCCATATCTCTCTGAAGAAGCTGTCTCACTAGCAATTTTGAAAAAAAAAGAGAATGGATGTCTGACACTGAATCAATAAATTCTGCTGCAAAATTCTTTCTAAGGCTTTTGCTTGCATTGGCCTAGAATTTTGCATCCGTTCCTGAAGTTCCTGATTCTTATGATCATCCATAATTTTGCATTAGCTTTTCACTCTGCCTCTACCATTCCTGGCTTTATGACAAAATAGTACATGTTGAATTTGCTTATTAAATAATATCAAACACTACAGCTACAGATGAACTAGTTTTCATAATGTCTGTGTTACAACCATCCTTCTGCATATCATCTTCTCAAAATTAAATAAAAATGATGTTTGTAAAATGTCCTCATTTGTCTGAAGAAGTTGAGGGATACTACAAGCAAAAAGCAACTAACTAGTGGGAGGCAGCAGATAACTGCAGGACAGACGAGGAATTAGTATGAGTGTTAAGTAGAAGGAACACTTGTTTTTTCCTCAACACCAATATGCCTTCCATGCTAAGGTGGATAAGGAAATACAGCACATATAAATTAATAGACACATCATTTCCCCTTGCTGTTCTCACCCACAAAATAAGTGCTCTTATTTTATGCGATATATTTTAAATATGTATGTTTGTGGAGCATGTGTACTTACATTCTTGTACTAAACCACTTTAATTGGACTGCTAATAATATATACACGCACACCCCACTGTGGGTGTATTTACTTTGCCTGCTGGATCATTTGTACACTTTATTTAATTAATATATCTGAAGAACAGCCACATAATGGCTTTGAGTTAATAAAAGTGCATGTCATTCAAATTAATTTGGACACAGTAGCTTACATGATGCAAGTCTGCCTAAAGCTCATGGCATTGGAGCAAAGCAGTCTGTCAGAAAACTATGATATGTAAGTATCAGTAGCCAAAATATTCTCTGGAGAATATGTTGGAAAGGGTTTTCCTGAATAAGAGGAAAGGTAGTGAACCAGAAATTTGGCTTTATAAAATTTGCTTCCTTCCCTGTTTACAAAGTAGAGAAATATGGCACAAGTGACTTTAAAAGTCTGGCAGACTGTCAGATATTGTTAAATTGCTAGTAAAGCCACAGATAACACTCTCAACAGACATTACTTGAACTTGGATTAGGTATGCATGTATGTATGTATATATGCATGCTGGGCGTATTTATTTATTTATTGTCTTTACTCCCTCTGAAAATATGCTTAGCTGTTGAGGAGAATAATCATCTGTTAAGAAGCTACAAAAAGTCATTTCTATTAATGTCATGATATCATCAGGGTAGTGACATCATTTCTCATAAAGAACACATTTTGAATGTACAGCTGTTCTACATGTATAAAGCAAATAGTACTTTTTCAGCAGTGATGTTACATTTTCAGCTTATTGAATAGTTACTCTAAGAGTCATTACTTTAAGTTTTGGTTTTTATACATTTGGAATATTTGTTTTTACTCCAGATCATGTGAGCAGGAGAACATAACTACTTTTTGACTCTTAAGAGAATACTGCTCCTTTTCAAATGACAAAACTGTAATTGTCAAACAGAAAAAAATGCACAGAGATGAAAGGGAATTTAGTTACACTTAAACATGCACATCGCTTCCAGTTGTGAAAGTGATTTTATTTATGAAAGAAAAATGACATGGCAGGCCATATACAGCAAACAAATTTTTCCCTTTCAGAAGTTTCCATGGAAATGGTAGACCTTAATGGTACACACACCAATGATTCATTGTCAATTGTACTGAAACCATAGAAACCCTGGGATGAAAAAAATGCAGAAAATAAATACAATTATACATTATTTTTTACAACATATGATAGCAAGAAAAATAAGCATTTTCTTCAACTTTGCTTTTATTTTCTGAGCCTTCCCTGTGTGTCCTTGATTCTTGGTGAGACAGTGAGTTTTACAATGTATGAATATCTTTGTTTCCATTTTCTGAGCCTTCTCTGTGTGTCCTTGATACTTGGTGAGACAATGAGGTTTACAACGTATGAGTATATTAGCATTGTTTCATCATTATTCTGCTGTAGGCAGAAAACCCATTTTTGTGAAAGATGTTTGTGCATAATAAAGTCCTGCATAGCACAATGCAAAATGTGATAAATTAATGAAGAAAAGAAACAATAATTTGTAGGAAGTGTAAATCACAAGGCTAGCAGTTATTTAAAATGCAGACACAGCATTGTTTGTCATGAATGATGACAGAACAGTACATAAGTTATGGTATAACAACAAGCTGATGACAAAAGCTGTTATGTGTGAGTAATGTAGCTGATCAAAGCACACCTGTGGAGACAATGTTGGTTTGTTCACTACCACACTGTTATGTAGCTCTGTTGCTAAAGTTTTTCTAGTAATTTGACCCACATATGGTAAGATAACCTCAAGGACATTTTATTTTATGCTGTGTGTGTGTGTGTGTGTGTGTGTGTGTGTGTGTGTGTGTGTGTGTGTGTGTGTGCGTGTGCGTGTGTGTGTGTGTGTGTGTGTGTGTGTGTGCGTGCGTGTGCGTGCGTGTGTGTGCGTGTGTGTGCGTGTGTGCGTGTGTGTGTGTGTGTGTGTGTGTGTGTGCGTGTGTGTGTGTGTGGGTTTGTGTGTGCATGTGTGCATGCATGTGAGAGTGTATGTGTGTGTCTGCATGTGAGAGTGTATGTATGTGTGTGTGTGTGTGTGTGTGTGTGTGTGTGTGTGTGTGTGTGTGTGTGTGTGTGTGTGGGTGTGCGCACGCGCGTGTGTGTGCGCATGCAATTGTCTGTGAGAGAGCATATGTGTGTGTATGTGCTTGTGCGCACACCCATGAGTGTGCATGTGTTATTTTAACATGTATTTAGTGGGTAAGTGGGCTGGTTATGTACCCCATTTCAGCTGTAATCTGAACCACAAGGGAAGGGTAAATACCACAAATAAATACATTAACCACTTAGTGTAGTCCAACAACAACATGCTTTTTGAAAGAGGAATAAACTGGGAGTACCCAGAAAAACATGCAGATACAAAAATAACATCCAAACTCCACATAGACAGTGACTAAAAGTGAGGAGTGAATGCTGGTCCTTGAAGTTGTGAAGCAGAGGTAATTTTACTAACTGCGTTTTCTCTTTGTGCAAATATGTTGAAATGAATGGAAATCAAAAACTGTTGAAGCTTAATCTTATAGTTTGTAAATACTTCGGCATACATGTAAAACATACGGGGATGTTGAAAACTGTTGGACTGAAGAAGCATTTCCTGACAAATCAGAATGACTTGTTATGATATATTAGGACCCAGTTTTTTATTTTACATTAAGGGGACAGAGGAGGGCAGTGGCAGCGGCATTCAAAACAATTACAACTATCAGATTTCTGATGCTCTTGTCTAACTTCTGATAGCTGGCCTAGTTTTGCACATAAGCTGCATGGATAAGCATTACTATTACTCGGCAACAGCATCATTTTGACTGTCTGACATACAATCATAAACTAACAGAGCTGACTGAATACAACAAACATAACATATGATATTAACTTCTTTGGATGCCTGGACCTACTGTGACTTGCTAATGTGTTTTTCATTGGTGTTTTACTTATATATAAGTTGATTTAAATTTTATGGTTTGTTGAAGTCTGATGAAGCGTTCCAAGCAACGTGAAAGCGCTTACTTATTCGAATAAAGGACTTGTCTTTTCATTCATCTGGTTTTGCTTCGTTTGTTGTGGAGTATCATCCTCTTCTGATTTTGGATTTGTGCTTTTTTTTGGGAGGTAATACCTTACCCTGACAGTGTTCTTTTTTTGCTGAACTTTGCTACTTTGTTCACTGAAGGGACATGACAGAAGAAACCAGCAATGTGTTACTTGAATCCAGATCTTTGGGTCTTACAGAAATCTTCACAGAAGGTATTAATCCACTTTTAAAACTGTCTTATGCTGAATTAGCAAAGGCAGCCTCTACACACAGAGATACTGATTGGCATGTAGATGTTTTACAAACAATGAGAAAGCTCGAGGACAACCTCAGTAAAATTAAGAATGCCCAGTGGCAAAAAAGACATATGGAGGCATGCATTAATTTTAAAGTTGTCCCTAGAAGTCTTCGTTTGTTAAAAATGCCTACTTTTGGCTCTGCCTATCCTGAACTTTTGTCTAAGTGGCAGCAACTTAATTTAGATACGAGCTATGCCTACATGAGACTACTTATTGAACAATATACTTTAATAGAGTTGGAACTTCAGCAAGAAGCTATAGCTTTAGAAGAAAAACTGACTGCAGCCCTTACCAACACACAGAAAGAAGATTTTCTTTCTGATATAGCGACTACAATGCAAGCACTAGATAATAAGTTATTATTGGTAAAAAAGAAGAAATTAGAAAGAGACTGTATGGATTTCTCGAGGGGGAACGTCTTCTCCTGGCCGAGGGAATCCACCAGGACAACATATGCTGCGACGCGTACTAACATTGAAATGCCTTTCTCTGAGCGTAACACTTTATCTGCTCCTACTCCTTCCATGCCTGCTTCCTCTTCTCAGGTAGAAGCAGCAGTCAGTGAACAACACTCCAGTGTGAATACAGTGAACTCTGATGTTTTAAATACAACTACCATGTCAGCACCTGTAGTGAGAAGAAAAACTCCTATGTCAGCAAGTGGAACTGTTTCAGCTGAATCTAATGACACTTCTCTTCGTTTTCCACTCCCTTTTCGACAGGAGATGAGGCGCAATTGGAGCCCACAAACAACCAGGAAAAGGAAGATATCAGGAGGCCAGTTAGAACTTCAGAAAAAAACTTTCAAAACTGTAACCAGGACTTGATTATTAATCTTTCCAGTCACATGCTTATGGACAATGAAAGAAAGATTTTGAACAAAGGTTTGTCCTTCATTCCCTCTCAGGGGACTGATGTAAGTGATTTAATTGTTGATATAAAATGTTTTGTTAGAAATATTGCACTTGGTTTACAGTTTGGCAACAATGTTTTTAATACTGATGTTATGTCTTTTAAAAAACCTTCTACTTATATGCCTGCTATACATCCTTTATTGGAAAGTTTTGAAAGAGCTTGCAGTGATGATTTGTTGAAGTTTTTTGAATCTGACAATATAAAACTTGATTTTTACAATATCACCAAGGAAGAGAAGTTAGCCCTTCATGATTTAAAGAACAATACTAGTATAGTCATTCGACAAGCTGATAAAGGGGAGCTACAGTACTTCTAGATACCGGCTACTACCATGATACTATGTTAGAAATGCTCTCAGATACTACTACTTATAAGAGACTGAGCATGTCAGATCTAGATAAGTTAATAAAAACAGTACATGCAGATTTATATGACATGTTGATGTGTGGGATTATTGATGAAGAACTTTACAAATATTTTTTGATAGAGAAACCTGTGGTACCAGTAATTAGAGGTTTACCTAAGGTACACAAGACCACACATAATCCTCCGCTTAGACCAATAGTATCTGGCAGAGGCTGGTTAACTGAGACAATATCTATTTTTCTAGAAAAAAACTTGAGACCAGTCGTGGAATCTACTAGATCTATATTACGTGATACGAAACAGTTCTTAGAAACACTAGCACCTTTCAATGAGAATAATATTCTAGAAACTACAGATTATATGGTAACACTAGACGTTGTTTCTCTATTCACCTGCATACCCAATGATGTAGGGATAGATTTCTTAAGGTTATATTTGTTAAACAAAGGACTTAGCAACAATCAAGTTATTAAACTCACAATGCTGTTAGAAATGGTTCTTTGTCACAATGTTTTTACCTTTAACAATGAATACTTCCTTCAAATTAAAGGAGTAGCTATGGACACATCTTGTGCAAACTCTTATGCTAACCTTGTGTTAGCATACTGGGAGAATACGTATGTTTTAGAACATTTGTCTTACTCCACTTCTATAAGATATTACAAACGTTTTGTTGATGATCTTTTTTTAATTTGGGGAGGCACACTAGAGCTCCTAAAAGAGTTTGTTCTATATATCAATGGAACTACCACATTTCTTAGGTTGACTGAAATGTATTCACAAAATACAATTGATTTTTTAGATGTGACATTGAGGAAAAAGACAATACTCTAGAAACAGAAGTATTTAGGAAGGTATGTAGGAAGAATGCTATTCTTCACAGAAGTAGCATGCACCCCCCCATATACACAGAAATATTGTGAGTAATCAAGTGAAACGTTTTTCTAATATAACTAGTGATGATTTGGTTTTCACTGATGCATTAAAAACTATAGAAAGTGATTTTAGGCATAGAGGCTATTGCAATAGAGATATGCGTTCATTGGACACATTTGAACGTACACATCTAAGACGTCCTTTTATTAAAAAACAAGGCAGCATAGATGAGAGACCTATAGTGAGGAATAATGATAAGAGGAGACTAGTGATACTTTTTACTAATAATAATACTTCTATTGTCAACATTATTAAGAGACATTGGAACATTTTACAGTTAGATGATGGTATAAAAGATTTAGTGGGTGAAAAACCATCCTTTAGCTATAAGAATACTAAATCTTTAAAACGTATGCTTTGTTATGAGAGAGTGCCTAAAAATAAGATCTCCTCTGAGAGAAAGGGTACTTTTGCGTGTCGCTCTTGCAACCAGTGTATATATATAATGAAATCTAATGTTTTTATACATCCAGATACTGGTGTTAAATATGAGTTTAATGAATACGCTGATTGTAAGTCAAGAAATGTGATTTATTTAGCATCCTGCATAAAATATTATTGTTTCTATATAGGAAAGACTAATAGAACCTTAAGAGAAAGGATACGAGAGCATTTGTATGCTATACATAGAGAGAATGAAGGGAATGCCCTAGCCAAGCATGTACTACAAAATGACACCACACATGCCTTTAGATTTTTAGTAATAGGACAGTTAACAGAGACAGAAAGACTTGGAAATATTGGCAATAAGACAGAAAAAGCTGAGGCAAAATGGATTATTAAGCTATCTGCGAATAAAGGTCATGGTCTCAATGATAAATTTTCATTGAGACCATTTTTATTAGATAAACCTTTGAAACATTAAACAATAGTCTCACTGTGCAATATGTGTTTTAGTATGTTTTAATATTTTACTTCTACTATTCATTTATTAACATGAGATCTTTATGATATATTTATATAATTTTTATGGAAAGGAAATGATGTATTTTTGTAACTTACATGTGACTTGCTAATGTGTTTTCCATTGGTGTTTTACTTATATATAAGTTGATTTAAATTTTATGGTTTGTTGAAGTCTGATGAAGCGTTCCAAGCAACGTGAAAGCACTTACTTATTCGAATAAAGGACTTGTCTTTTCATTCATCTGGTTTTGCTTCGTTTGTTGTGGAGTATCATCCTCTTCTGATTTTGGATGAATGCAAGGTATATTGAAGCTTTAAAACAATAACATCTAGGAAAGAGTAAAACAAAGTTGGAAAGTAGGTATGTCATCGTATCACTGATTGCAAAGGGCAGCCAGAGAAACACCTGGCCAATGACTGGCCTAATAAAAATAAGTTTGTTTGAATATCTGAATAGTTAGAAGAACTGCACTGACTTAGTCCTGTTGAAATAAGATGTGGTAGTTGTTAGTTATCCTGTTAATTTGGTTCATCAGGTTAATCCTTACTTTGCAGGTGCAGTTACCCCTTTGTGTCTTGCTACTAAGAATCCATGTTTAGACCCACTCACTACTACAGATTGTTCAAATATTAACTGTGACATGGTTATGACTTCACTCATAGAAATTCAATCTAGCTGCATTACAGGGTCTGATAACATCTCTAGAGTTCATAAATCTTATGTGTGACCATTTTGTGCAGTATCTACAGAGTTTCTTAAATTCTGTATTGCAAAGCTATCTTCATAGAGGTTGGCCAGGAATGTTCCAGTATACAAGGGTGGGTCATACAGTTATTACTGAGACCTACAGATCAATCAACTTGACTTCAGTTTTCTGTAAATGTTCTGAGATATGTTTGCTTACTCTTTTAGAGAATAACAAGCAATATTATAGCTACTGATGTAACACTATATGGTTATTTTGGAAATCTATTCAACCCTATCATGTCATGCTCAGTTATGCAAATGGCCTTGGATATGTGTCTTAGTGTTGCCATTTAAATCTTATTGATCATAACATTAACTTATTTAGGATCCATAGTATCCATTTAAGGTTAAACTACGCAATGCAAAGAGCTTGCCTTTATGAACACACCTCTGACTGGAGTACCATTTATTCTGGTGGATCTCATAGACCCATGCTTGGCCCTGTTTTATTTAAGATTGTACTTTTTTACAACTTCTGAGGAATAGATTGCAACGTACACTGACAATATTATAATCAGAGAGGTTGTAAATTGTTAGGGTGTTTTCTTATCATTGAACAATTATTTAATCTCTGTCCTTCAATGGTTTAAGGTCAGGCGTTAAATCTGAATAATAATTGCAATGTCAGACACTTTGGCTCAGCATTCATTGCTCTAGATACTAATTAGTTGGAAGCAGTTAACCATACAAAAGACCTTTTTGTATAATTATTGGTAACATTATGTGCTTCAGTATAAACAAAGATTCTGTCAGAACTAACACAATGCCATTAGTAAGTCTTTAGTTGAAGTCATACCTCTCAACCTCTTAATGCAGAAAGTCTGGACAAAACCTGACAAAATGGAGGTACAAAGACTTAAAAATAGGAGCATATTTTAAGTACTACTTTTATAAACTTAAAAAGTTGCTAGAGTAATAGGGTTTGTTTTAATATACATTTTCTGAAGTACTTGAAGTCTGAAACTCAAATGTATGTCATTATTTAGTGACTTCAGTCCTCAAATCATCCCAGTGATTTGCCAGAAAACCACACATTTTATGAGGAACAGACCAAAAATGTGAGTCAATAATTTGGTCATTCAGCAAAACTCTGGACAGTTGAGAGGTATGGTTCAAGTGCATGAGCACTGTATCACCTAATGTCCTTGAAAGCTGTTTATTTACCAGATTAGACCTGTAACAAAGTATTACTCCCACTTTTGTTGTTATTCAAAAGGTATTTTGCCATGCCTTAGAATGTGTTTGGAGAGAAAATACACTAAAAGAATCCCAGTGTGTAAGGATATGTCCTATCGTGTTAAATTAAGATAGCTTTACCTATTTTCTATCTTATATCAATGTATGAAGGGTTCATAGGTAGATACTAGGCTATCACCCCTGGGGCTTATATAAGCCTAGCCAAAATTTTTCCCTGGCTGTCACCACCCAAGAATATAATTTTCCTGTGCCCCTGTCAGGCAGTAGTGCAGAAATGATCCCCAGGGTGAATTTTCTATTTCCCATCCAGTCGTCAAGATTTTTCTTAAAGAAGGCCAATGAGGAGCTTTGCTTGACATAAATGGGTAGTTTGTTCCAGAGTATGGGAAGTCTCTGGGACAGGAATCTATCCCTGCACAGATATCGATGTTCTCCATTTTAAGGAGTGCCTCGAGTGAGTGCATTTTGAGATTTAGACTTCTAGCATTGAGTAGCATTACCCTCAAAGTTTGCTTGCTTGTACCTGTTACAGTGGTGAATTTAGCACTTGAACCCTGTCTAAAAAAGGCACTACAGGGGTGGCAAGAGCTTTAGCCAGTATCTGGAATCCCAGGGGTGACAGGTGCAGGACATCTCTGGCAAAGTATCATAGTCTGTTAATCATGTCTTCCCAGGCAGACAGATACTGAATCCCCTTAGAATGACACCAGAAGTTTAGCCAATTGTTGAAGTCAGTCATTTTGTCCTTATACTGTGGTATCATTCTGGGTGATGACAGGATGCTACCCATGGCTAGGGTCATACTTGCCTGGGCTACAAGATCAGACAGCTCCTTCATGTCTCTTTTCATGTAGTCCAGGGAGGTACATCTCAGGTCATTCACACCAACATGGACAATGACAGAGTTGTATTTGTATTTGTTGTGGAGTGTCCTGAGTGCATGCATTATGTGGTGGATCCTGGCATACGACAGGCAGCTGACAGTAACTTTCTCCTTGTTTAGCCTGGTGAATGGGACATCAGTGTGCCTGACTATAGAGTCACCTATGACTAGTATGTTGGGTATGTTGTTTTGCCTTATGGGCTGAGGTTGAGTGGCACATGGATTTTTTGGGCTATGTGTCATTTGGATAGTGTTGGAGGGTGGTGGTTGTCTGTGTTTCAGCTTGGGAGGTATGTGATGCTTGGGCAGATTTTTATTGAGAGCCTCCGTGAATGTGAGTGTGTGCTTTGTGTTTCTGTGTGTGGCCTTTGAAGAACTATTTGTTGAGTGTGGTGTAGTGCAAGTGTTAACCTTCTCCTCTTGGCTGTCTGGTCCAGTCTTGGCTGAAGAGAGCTTGGCTTCCAGTTTGACTATATAAGTGCATCTCTCACAGGTTGTAGTGTTGGGTGGTAGGAGGAGAGGGTTGTCAGTGTACATGAGGCAATTGCTACATTGCCCCAAGATGTCCAGATTCATCATGTGGATAGAAGAAAACACCGGGAGCTGACCCATGGACATGCTTGGATAGGTGCTTATTAATTTAAGTACTAAGAAATGTTTTCCTCTTGACAAGTGAGGAAAGTCAAGTGCTGTAGTAATTTGTAGTTTATTTAGTGCTTATGAGTTCTGAGCAAGTGCTGAGGACAAGGAAACAGTTTTGAGTGCTGAAACTAAAAAACTGGCTAGTTCTACCTAAAACTAGCTAGTTTTAGCACCAATCCCAAGAAGAGAAGCAGACCATGGCATGTTTGGTGATCCACAGTCTTGTCTCAGATGATGCAAGGGTCTGCAGGCTTGTAGCCTTTTTCTGGTATATGCCTCGAATAACAACCAGACCAATCAGGTATGCTAAGCACAGACACTCACTCTCCAACCAGAAAGAGTCAGGAATCAATGTACTCTTCTCCTATTCTCACCAGGATCAGAATATAAGCACAGAGTCTAAGCTGTCGCCTATAAAGCAGTTATTAAGCTTTCTGGTGATCAGCAGTCTCCAGGAAATAATGTAACTGCACTGAGAGGCAGAATGTGGGTTCTAAAATAAGTGATGGTCTTGCAATAGATGCTTAAAGATAAGATGAAAAAAATGGTTTATCCTAAAGACTGCAGTGTGCACTATAGGAGTTAGATGTGAAAGTAGGTAACTTAAGTTTTATCTGTCTAAAAGTAAAGTTTTAATGGAGAGTCACTATTTTTAAAACAGCAAGATAGATTGAAAGGGGGTGGATCACTTTTGTATTCTGGTACTATGGAATACAGTAGGATGGCCAATAAATTTAAATAGTTGAAGGGGAGTGATTTCACAAAATGATAATTTTGTGCTTACTCACACCAGCTAGTAAAAGCAGAGAGGAAATGAGATATATGGGCAAATTAACATAAGGGGCAGGCAACTAGAAAGACAGTGGTGTTTAAGAATACAACAGTAACTGTGTGGGAGGGTGAGAACAATTTCTGTCTGACTCACAAGAGACAGAGCTGTGGTCTCTTATGCAGTTAATGATGTTACTGGGGCTTCAAAGAGCTGACAGCATAAGAAACCTGTGTACTACAAACATCATTATTAAATCCTAAAGTTTCACACAGTCATAAGACAGAAAATTACTCTGGCAGTCTTTACATGACATTGGAATAGGCTTCCAATTGATTTTTGAAATATTGATTCAAAAATGTTGTTCAAAGATGGTTTAGATTCCTAGGTAGGCCATTTTGTCTTTATTATTATTATTTATTTTGGAATCTGAGCTTTGATTTTGGTCACTAAGGCTCAGACAGAGTTACCTAAACTACAAAACAATGAAACTATAGAATACCTTTAACTGCAGTAGTGACTTCTAGAATAGAAACAACATGTGTCCTGCCTAACGCATGGCTGTCAGATTCATATTATACCATTTTCAAAGTAGCCTTCATAACAAAATAAACAAAAGCTCTATGCTAAAGACAGTTTAACATATTTCAAATATTTATATTCCCTTGATTCCTGCTTATCTGATATTTTGTTGTGTTTTTTCTGTAACCATTTTGCTTAGTCCTTGAAAACCACACTGCTGCTGATTGCCACATAACTGTTATGGTAAATATAATTTCAAGTCAAATATAGAAAGGCACCAGCTTTATAAAGAATTTATACAGAATGCAAATATTAGTTATACAACTTGAAATGGCAGTAAAAGGAAAGGAATTCTCTAGCAAACACTGACAGAATAAATGTGGACTGAAACTTAAACTGGGATGGTAAGTTAAACTGAAGTCCTGTCAGTAATGAAGTGCATTATGACATTAACGATCATATGGATCCTTCCAATGAAGGACAAGGAAACGTTTTAAAGGAAAATATAAATGAAAACAAACAGAAAGAATAAAAGCATAAAGAACAACAAGGAGAACAATAAACTGCCAAACATTACCGTTCTAAAGAAGAAAATATTGAGTAAGCCAGCTTTCTATACTACAGGTCTATGTTCTACATGCCTAATTGCTCATCTGCCATAGGAACTGAACAATACTCCCAGTTCTTCAACAGAGTATTAGAGTCACTGAAACTATATGAATAGCTTCCCTGCATGCATCTTAAATATAACCTACAAGGCATTGTTTACCAGAACTGCAATGCTATAAAGGCCCGACAATTAGAAAAAGGCAAGTAAAAGGTTTTGCCCTTTTCCCCACTGTAGTGCGATCCTGGAGTTAGAATATATAGTTAGGGGGGTGTGGGGGGCAAAGCCCCCCACCTACTTTGGTTTTATATTGTGCATTTGTTTTCTTATTGTTCACTAAAACCAACGTAGGTGAGGGGCATCACCCTGCACACCCCCCAGTATGGGGGGCTGTGCCCCCCACAACCCCTAACTATATATTCTAGCTCCAGGGTCACACTACAGTGGGGAAAAGGGCAAAAACCTTTTACTTGCCTTTTTCTAATTGTTGGGCAAATGAAGTGTCGGGCAAATGAACTGTCAGGCAATTGGACTACCTGAAATTTCTATCGGGCAAATGAACTTTAGGTCAAATGAAGGTGACCCATAGATATATATATATATATATATATATATATTTTTTTTTTTTTTTTCTGTGTGACAGAGTGTGTTTATGCGTACATGTATGTGTGTGTGTGTGTGTGTGTGTGTGTGTGTGTGTGTGTGTGTGTGTGTGTGTGAGAGAGAGAGACAGGCAGATAGGCTTAAATCAGTCTACTTGGTATTGTACAGATTACTGAGGGGTGATCTGTGTCTTGCTTGCAAGGCAATCTCAGACCCTGCCCTACTAGAAATGCTCCATATCCACAAATCTAACTCCTCATGCATTACTTGCTTGAAAAGCCTGAATCTAATATGCAACATCAGCAAAACCTGCTGGTGAGAGGTTTGTCTCCAAGAGGCTGCCCCATCTCTGGAATAAACCTCCCATACATTTCACACAGAGTATCTAGCTGACCCTCTTCAAGCGCAACCTTGATGAGTGGATGGGAAACTACGAATTTGTCCAAGGGGTTCCAAATGTGTCCCTCATTGACAGGGGCAACAGGTGCTGACTGAAGTTTCTTTTTGGGGATAAACTCTTGGCTAGGCTTGTAAGGGTCCCAGGGCTATTAGCTTAGTAACCTCCTATGATCCTATGAGAGAGAAAGAGAGAAAGAGAGAGAGAAAGAGAGACAGGGACAGCACACATCTCTCAGCTGCTTTCCTCAAGAATTCAGATGCCAAGAGGCTTTTCATCATCATGCATTATCTGAACAGTAAGAAGTATAAGCCTATAACATTGAGCTTTATTACTGAATTCTTATCTTCAGAGATTTACCTGAAAAATAAAAGAAACAAGCCATGGATGTTCTGCAAAATCCAGGGTAAAGGGGGGGGGGTGGCAAGGCTTTCTACTGTATAACTTTTTTTTTCATTCATCTGATCACAGTGACATACAGTATGAGGTGTATTCAGTCAAGAAACTCCCTGTAACTGCTGGCCATATTTTCTGTGCGTGCATGTGTGTGCTTGTGTGTGTGTTTGTATTTGTGTGTATACGTCTTGACATTAAATACTTATATAACTTAATATTTCGGTTGTAAAATACTTCCTTCAAAAATTACATATGCTACTGTAAATTTTAAAGATTAAGAGAAGGAACTAATTTACATCAAAAATATAAAAAAAGTATATAATAATAAAAAATCAATTATGAACCATTTCACAGATAGCCCATTATATAAGCTGAATAATGCCCCCCTAGGGTGGTATTATTATGAAGATAATACCCTGCCAGGGCCTGACACTACACCATTGGGCAGGTATTATTCTACAGATAATAGCCTGCAGGGCAGGTGGTATTATGGAGATAATAGTCTGCCGGGTGTGTAGAGGCCTGACACTACACCATTGGGTGGGTGGTACTTTCCCAAATAACAAACACCCTGTGAGACATTATTGCTTGTTTAATATCCACATCCTCCCATACTACCCACCCGCTGTCTCACAAACATAATCCATGCACAGAAGTCTTAAGGTCAATCAAAAGCCACTAAGGCATGTGCAAGGAGCCAGTATAACCTCTCCTGTAACTGTATGCAGGTGTTTGGATATTTCAGCAGCTGGAGGAGGCTAACATCTCAGATACTTAATGATGATTGGTCCAGCGTTTTCACAGTGAGTTAGGCTTTGGCTGTACAAACAAACAAGTGTTAGTCTTCTACAGCATATCATTGCTATTAAGCATGGTTTCCTGGTTTTGACTTTTCTGGGCTTCTTGCTGATTGGTCGGGTCAACATGACTTCTCTAGAGCATCCCCACTCTTGGTATCTTGCAATTATATGAAAAGAAACTGTAAGGTGGTTATTAAAAGTGACTTTATTGATAGGTGTTAGATAATGGGAAAACTATGCATTAAAACCTGACTGGAGAATTGGAAACAAATTCATTTCCTATGTTTAAAGAACTTTTAAATTTAGTCACAATTCTATGTAAAAATTAGAAAGAAATCATTAAGATAAGATGTGTAAATAACATTAAGACACCTAGTGGTTGAAATAATTTTGAAATGTTACTGAAATACTAAAAGAACTAACTTGACAACAGAATTTGATTACTCTAATGGTTTAATGTGCTTGCAGTACTACATGACATTGTATGTACCATTGCATTATCTTCCTTTCTTGTATATATTGTAGATATGTTAAATCAATAAAAACTTTTTAAAAACACAAAAGAAATCGAATTGGAGAATTGTTGATCCTTCACCAATTCCTAAGTATTTACCCACTCCCTCCTGCTCAGATTCCTTTATGTCACGTTCCTGTCCCAGATTGATATTTTCCTGGTGCTACAGCTTTCCTGCTTTCAAGGTTGCACATTTATCAAGACAAAATGACATTATATCATGTGACAAAGTTTTAACCACTTGAGCTGAGCTTCCAGCTCCTCATCAGATGAAATAAACAGTTCTAAATCACCCACAAAAATGGCACTAACCTAATCTGCTAAGTAGATAACTTAATGGGTTAAGGGAAGACAAAAGAACACTGGTGACATAGAGTCACCCTGGAATATTCCCTCTGAATTTTTTATCCCTGGGATAATAATTTTCTCTTTGTCATGGCTTAGCTGCTTTGTCACAATTTCATGGTCACTGCAATGCAATTGATCAATGTAGGGTGTATCTTACACATCTGTAAGTACTCCCTTATCCATGAATGTGAGAAGCTGTCAAATCCTTTTTTTGTAAACTAGCCATGCCATCCTTAGCTTCCTCCTCTTTTCACAACTCTCTGTTATGACTTTATTTAACAAGTAGGGTCGGGAGGGTGGCCTAATGGCTAAGGTGTTTGCCTTACAAACACAAGGTGCAGGGTTTGAGTCTCACAAGAGATAATTGGCTAGGCTTCAAATGGCTCACAAGGGCAGTTAGCCTAGTACTAATCTATGAACAAATGATCCTTTTGTTCCCCTTTTTTTCTTTTGCCATGATTGAGTTTTCTTCTAAATTATTACATAGTCTTCTAGCATCAATTCCACTATATAGTTTATATATTCTTGGAAGACAGGTTATTGGTCTATAGTTTTTTAGGATAGCGTGCAGGTTCACTCTTAAGGAGGAATATCATGTTTCCTCTTAACTAGCTTGGTGTCTGTTTGAGATCTACATATAAGTAGTTTTACTCAGGGCTAAATCTTCACATAAAGATGCTAATACATTTAGCAGAAGTTAGGTACTGCATCAGGGCCAGGGGCTTTCCAGTTAAGAGTTTCCTTAATTTTGTTTCAATTTCCCTGGCCAGTACTTTATCCCATTTCAAGTTCTATACATTTGAACTTCTTTTTTTTCTTTTACTTCTGCTAGTGTTTCAGCAATGTGTCTATTTCTTCTTTTCTTTGGTGTTTGGTGGTGCTTCTAATCCTTTTGCTTTGTTTCCCATTTCTCTATGAAACCTTTCTGTAGTCATCAATGAATTACTTTTTGTAGATTTCTGTTATATTAATCTGCATATCTTCTAAATGTTTCTGCTTGTGCTAATATTGTTAATTTATTATTTGAAATAGTGTATGATAGATCCTGATATGTTCTGATATTGTACATTGCTTTTATACTGTTTTAGTATTTTTGCTGATCTGTTCCGTCTTCGATACTCTTCTAACAGTGACATTTCCTGTCTTAATTGCTTTATAGTTTTCTCTGTCCGATACTTCCATGATTGAATTTAATTTCTTGCCTCCCTTTCTCTTACTGCCCTGTATTTTTGTAGTAAGATTTTATCTGTTATTAATTTAGCTGCACACTAATATATTTTATCTGCTTCTGTTATATCACATGGAATTTCTGTTAATACTCTTGATTACTGTGTTCACCTGTTTTATCAGACTTCTAAAATTTTGGATCTTATTGACTTTCTGTGATCTATGTCTTTCATCGATCTTAATATGTCGATCCATCTCTATTAAATCAAGCGACTTTTCCCTTAGATTGTTTTTTTCTAAACTGAGGGTACATTCTTTATTCTCTGTTTCCTGCAGGCATTCTACAGAAAGTGCCAGAATGTCTTCCTGTGACATATTCTCTTCAGCATCTTGCATCACCCTTTGTTCTTTCATATGGGAACTGGCCTGTCACTCCACAACATTGACTGTGTCAGAGCTGACACAGTTTCCTGCTCCATCTCTTGTTGTACAGCTCCAACTGAACGTTTGTACTGGTTTCCTACTAAAGACTGCAGAGTATCTTCATGTGGTAGGTAGTCAGATGCTTCCTGTTCCACCTCATTCTCTTTAACTCATTACAGCCGAGTGACACCTGCAGAGATTTCTGCAGTTACATCCAACTGATGCCTACAGGCATCAAATATTACATGCTCATATTTGTGTTCATAATTTTAAAATGTTGCTACATACAAAGTATTTAAATATTTCCTCTTAAAGCTTACACAATGGCGAACACACCTGTGTTGATACTAGACCTCTGTCTAGTGCAGGTTAAGATATATTAATTGTCGATCATGTAATATTTATTTATATTGTCATAGATTTCTTGTTTTTCTAAATATCTCAACAACCAAGTAACACAGGCAGAACTATTTAGCCTGATATGAAACATCTCAGCTGATAAACAAAATCCTGCTAGCAGTATGTGTGTAACTTGAATGGTTGCTGAGATATTGTAAGTTGTTTACAGAGTATCACAAACTTAATAGTTACTATGTTTACTGTGACTTATAAAATCCAGTTTAAGACCTAAAACATAAAAAGCACCACCTCTATAAATATAGTGCCAAAGAGTTTACTTTTTTATTATAAAATGACTGTCCATTAACATTCAAAAATAAGCATGCTGATTGGTCAGCCGAACCAGCATGCCATTGCAAATTGAGACTGTACCAACAGTAAAAGTCCGGCTGCTAAAGTACCATTGAGTGGCCAGTCTTTCTTATTGGCATATACAACTTCCAGTCATAACTCTCAACTGTATATATTTTCTCAGAATGTACAGGTTTTCGCTTCAGATTTTTGGTCTGTTTCTCATAAAAGTGTGTGTGCTTTTTTTGGCAAATCATTGAAGATTGAAGTTAGAAAATAATGACAGATATTTTACATTCAGCCTTCATACCCTTCAGGAAGTTAATGTTAATGCAAAATACTGTTATTCTATCAATTTTCTTAATTTGTAACAGCAATACTTAAAAACTGTCTGACTTTTGGACCTTTTTTCTCCCATTATTTATGGTTTTGTCCAGATTTCTTGTTCTAAAAGGTTGGGATGTATGCTTCCAGAAAACAAAGAACATTGTAGATCCAGAAGGTGTTTGTAAACTATTAACACAGCCATGATGTTCTGCAATCAAAAAGAATCATGTAGAGTAAAAAAAAAAAAAATGAAAAATGTACCTGATTTTTCCTGTATGCAGAACATCACGGCTGACACAATAGTTTATAAACAGCTTCCCCATCTATATTTCTTTCCAGACCACCGGTGTACTGTGTAACAGTGGGAAAGTTAGTCCCATATTCGTGCACAGTACATCAAGTAACCCCAAAAGATAAAATTGAAGAGGAATAACACCACAGTGCCATTATATAATGACATCTTTTAAGAAAAGTAAGTTTTTTCTTAAATAATGTCATTGTATAGTAACAATGACCCACGGCTGAGTGTGGTAATGCTGATTTACCTACAGTTGTCTTCGCCCTCGTGGCCATACCACACCAACTGTGGATAAATCCAGCATTATCCATATCCAGCCTTAGGTTATCGCTATAATAACCCCTATGGTTCGAGAGATATGAACATTTGTTTGAAAAGTGAGGACATAATTTGATTCTATCAAAAAGCTTATGCTCCACCCATTAGAAGTTATACGCAAACTTCCAGGTGTCCATTGGAGGAAATGAGCTAATCTGGGGATCATTTTTCCATCATGCTATGACAATACGAGAGTTGGAGTTTCTCCACTAAACCCTTCACTTTGCAAGTAATCCATAACTTCTCTTTTATTGCGTTAACTTCTCCATTACTAATCCTCTTTTCTACTTTCCCACTTTGTTTTCTTATGTTTTTTATTGAGAAACTTTCCATATCTGGATGTCTTTACATTTATTTTTCTTCAAATATCTTTGGTGCTGCTTTGTTGCATTGATTAATTTTGCTTTCTCCTTTGTATAAATATTGTATCATATTAAATCTTTTTCCTTTCCCATGTCCATATTTCTTCTACACATGTCTCCCGCTCCACCTGTTTCTTCTTACTTTGGTCACTCATTGTTCCATCATGCTGTGACATAACCTGTGTTAGACTTTCTACATTAAATCCTTCACTTCATAGATATTCCATAACTTCAGCTTCTATTTGTTTAACTTCTACTTTACTAATCTTCTGTTCTACATTCCCCCTTTGTGATCTTATTTCTTGTATTGTGAAATGTTCCATATCTGGGTGCCTTTGCCTCCATTTCTCTTAAAATATCTTTGATGAGTTTGACTTTCTCCTTTACATAAATATTGTATCATATCGAGATCTCTTTTTCTTTCCCATGTCCATATTTTATTTTCATACCATTTAAAAATCTCTAAGTTTTATTCTTTATATTTTCACACTTCCACTCTCACTTGTAGAACAAAGTTTTTTTTGTCTATACGTTTTTCATGAATCTGTTGTATTAATGAATAAAATTTTGCATTTGAAGTTTTGGTAGTTTTTTCTTGTGCTAGTATTTTTCTTTAGTCTAATTTCTCTCTTAACGTCTTTGAAGATTTTCTGTCTGGAAATTCTGGGCTTCTTGTCTAATAGTAACAATACATAATTTCTTCCATATCCTTAATAGTCCATTGTATAATCTTTATTGTTCTTTTTTGGCCTGTCAGTTTTTGTATTTTTTGTGACTACTACTTCCTTCTACAATGAGGGGTATCTGCCACCTGAGCCTGGCCTAACCCCATTGTAGGAATATTTCTGTGTCTTGAGGATTCCACACTGTCATTTCCTCCATTCCTGGGACCAATGTACATACCAAGATTTGGCAGTTTTTTTTATCTTTGGACTTGTATACCCATTTTTTTTATTTTTTAACCTACGTCTGTCCACAATATATGCTACATAAAATACAGTCTGTACATCAGTGTGATCTTGGTGAGATTTTATGAAAACAGGATTCACCATGTGAAGGTAATCACCAGGACATGAGAATGAATTTTCTTCCAGCAATACTCACTCCTTTTCTTGCTGATTTTATCCTCTGCCATTTGGACCTCTCATCTCTCTATGATAGGAGTCACTGACTTGTGAGACTTCATGCATGATAGTACAGTTCATGTGTATCCTCATCAAAACTCCTAACAGATGGCATTGCATGCCTCAGAAATGGTGCCTGTCTCCAGACAACTTAAGATAAACCATTTCTGGGTCTACAATGAAAACATGATGTCTGTACTATATGAAATCTCTAGCTGCTATGTCTACACTGATCTCCATGTAACTTTTACACAGTGAAAGTTGCATTTTTCTGAGGCATTCCTTGAGGAAGGCTGCACAGAAAACATCTATGTCTTCTTTTTTCAAACTACAGATCACAAATGTGAATTTGAGCTGAATTATATCTGTGCCTTATCTTTTAATGCAACCAACCTTGGCAATGTACATGCTCTGACTTGCTGGTCATGATGCTGTATGCCAGTGGAAAGATATGGTGGTCCTCTGCAGGTTTCAAAAAAATCATAAATATTATGCAGATGCTGGCCCATGCTGCTCTTCATGATGAAGGTCCAGCCATCAAGTGCAGCATAAAAGAAGACAGCAAGACCACTCCTTCAAATTATCTGGTGCCTTCAAGTGTAGAAGCGCCATGATGCCCCCCTTTCAACATGCACTGGCTGATGTGGAAACTTCTGCAGGTCTTTTGGGTTTCTAATACCATGACAGGAATGGACTCCATTCCAAAGTCAAAGCATGATTGAAGTTCATGAAATTAGTATTGTTGCAATCTTTGACGTCAGCCAGTAGTGCTCTTTGCAGCACCCGCAATGTGCCCAGTAATGACTCCTTCTGCAATCTGTACTGTTTTACATGTAATTGGTAACATATCCAAATACGATTGTAAATTATTTTTATAAGGCCCGTTGCTCCTACTATTATTGGAACTGTCTGGATATCTTTCTTCCACATTGTTCTCATTTCTGCCTGCAGATCCTGAAATTTTATGACTTTGTGTCTTTCCGTATGCAAGACACTGTAGTCACTGGGTGTGGTGATTTCAATGATCAATGCTACTTTTGCCTTCTTTTCTCCTCATGTTTCAAAACTTTCACTATGTTTGGGTCTTGTGAGGTCAGCAGATATGTGTGGAGTCCCACAACTGCCTATCTATACATATAAACAATTTCATGGAGGCCCATCCCTCCTTTGGAACAGGGAATATATAATCTAGGTATGCACTTATTTTTTATATTGTAAAGTTTTCCATATCCAGATTCCTTTGCCTGTATTTCTCTTCTAATATCTTTGGTGCGGATCTTTTTGTATTGGTTAGTTTTGCTTTCTCCTTTGCATAAATATTACACCATATTAAATCTTTTTTTCTTTCCCATGTCCATATTTCTTCTTCAGATGTTTCCTGATCTTCCTGTTTCTCCCTGCTTTGGGGACTCATTCCATTCTGCTGTGATGTAACCTGTGTTAGATCTTCTACATCAAATCCTTCACTTCGCAGGCCCTCCCTAACTTCAGCTTCTATTTTTTTTTACTTCTACTTTACTGATCTTCTTTTCCACATTACATCTTTGTGATATTTTTTTTATTGTGAAATTTTCCTTATTCGGATGACATTGCCTGTATTTCTCTTCAAATAGCTTTGGGGCTGCCTTCTTTGCATTGATTAATTTGGCTTTCTCCTTTACATAAATATTGCACCATATCAAAGCTCTCTTTCTTTCCCACGTCCATATTTCTTTTTTATACTTTTCAAATATCTCTTGGTTTTGTTGTTTATATTTTTGCACTTCCACAGATACTTCTTTTTCTAAACAGATTAAGTTTTTTTTATCTATATACTGTCTTTCCCAAATCTATGGTATTAATGAACACAAATTTTCATTTGAAGCTTCTGACAGTTTTTCTTGCGTAAATATCTTTCTTTCCTCTAATTTCTCTCTTAATCTTTTTGTATATCTTGTGTCTGGAAATTCTGGGCTTTTTGCATAATAGTAACAATTCATCATTTCTTTCTTATCCTCAATAGTCCACTTTATTGTCTTTATGACTGTTCTTTGACCTATCAGTTTTTGTGATGTTTGTGGACTGCTACATCCTTCTACAACGGGGGGGGGCATCATCCCCCTGAGCCTGGCCTGGCCCCATTGTAGGAATGTTTCTGCATTTTGAGGATTCTACACTGTCATCTTTTCCAGTCCTGGCATCAGTGCACCTACCAGGATTGGGCACTTTTTTATCCTGAGTCTTGTGCACTCAGCTATCTTTTTTTTGTTTTTTTTTTTTACCTACTTCTGTCCATGATATATGCTATATAAATACAGTCTATATATCAGTGTCACCTTGGTGAGATTTTGTGAAAATAGGGCCCAGCTTGTGAAGGTACTCACCAAGACTTGAGGATGAATTCAATTTTAGCACTACTACTCTCCTTTGCTTGCTGGCTTTTCATCTCTCCATTCAGACCCCTTCATCTCTATATTCAGACCCCCTTCATTTTCTGCATGATGTACTATATGCTGTTAAAGCCTCAGAGTGAGATCTGCCATAATATCTCTTGCAGCAGTCCATACACTGGTACTGCCTATGCTTTAAGGACTGATTCTGTACCTCCATCTCAGGCATGTGCTGTTTCACATTCTGAAGTAATGTGCTGTTTCACATTCTGAAGTAATGTGCTGTTTCACAGTCTGAAGTAATGTGCTGTTTCACATTCTGAAGTAATGTGCTGTTTCACATTCTGAAGTATAACTAATGGACTGTTTTGCCTTATAGAAGTCTTGGCATGCATTGCATCTGTAGTATCTCATTCTCTTCTAGGAATTATGCTTGGTGATTGGCCATGCCCAGTTGAATTTTACAGATCCCACCTTTCTGGTCTGCTAGTGGTTATGGCCATCCATTTATGCTTTCTTGTTAAGTTTCTCAGGCAGCACCAGTAGCACCTGACTTGCTCCCTCATGTGCAAATAGCCATCAATTGCCTGATATGGTTTGCCTTTGTACTCACTTTACACATAAACAGCATCAAGAATCCTGGTAGCACACAGACACGTGGGCCCAGCTGTCCTTTAGAATGACCGTAGTGGGACATGTTTCTCAGGAAGTTGTACCATAAGGAGCAGAGGGTCTTAGAGGGTCTACTGGTTACACTCATGGGGCCTCCTTACACCTCTTTCACCAGTGTCTGGTTATTGTGCTGCATTCTCTACCTAAACCATGTTTGGAAATGTTTGCATCACAAGTATGTGTGTGATGTGCAGACCAGGGGCTCAGTGTGGTGCCTGCCTTGAGTTACGAATATGAGTATAATGCCTGTGTTATGTGCAGGATATAGCCACTGGACAGGGGCCGTCTGTGGAGTATCCCTGCCATAGTTTCAGTGGATTATTAGTGTTAAGGTGTTTCTGTCCCATAAAGGGTAAAAGTACCATGACCACAGCCCATACTGATAAGGGTAGTTGATGTTTACATAGGGTACTGGGTTGTGGAACACATAGTAGCAGGGGACCAGTCCATAATGAAATGAGCTATGTGGAGTGGAGTCCTACTGGTGTACAATATAGTGACCCGCACTTAGAAATGGTTGTAGTGTTGACTACATTAAAGCAATATGTGTATGAGCCTGTGGAACATTTTAGAAGGGTATACTAATGTTACACCTCCCACTGTGCTACTGTGGCTAGGTATTGCTCTGCTTATGACTGCCAGCCATATAGATCATGATAGTGGAGTCAGTAAGGGACACTGGCATGCTCTACAGCCATCACCACCAAAGGAAGGACTGCTTCTCCTACTACACAGCACATGTCTCATATAGGTTCATAGGTTCATAGGTTCATACTAGGCTATCTGCCCGAGGGCATTTATAAGCCTAGCCCATAGTTTTGTGGCTTACGCCACCCCTTTTGTATGGGGAACTATACCCATTATTTTGCTGTGCCTCTGTCTAGCAGTGACACTGAGGTAATCCCTGGAGTATATCTGCGATCTCCCATCCATTGGTCAAGATTTCTCTTGAACAAGGCCAGCGAGGTGCTCTGCCTCACATATACCGGGATTTTGTTCCACAGCATAGGGAGTCTTTGGGTGATGAATCTATCCCTCCAGCATGTCCTATTAATAGCCGTGTCGAGGTTTAAGCCTCCCGTCCTTGTGGCTCTGATGGATCTAGATTTTTTGAGGTGAAGCATATTCATCAAATCTGGGTTAGACATGGCCTTGTATGTCAGGCAAAGGTCACCTCTGAGGAAGCGGTAAGCGACTGAATAGAGCTGGAGTTCTTTCAGTCGGGCAGCATAGGACAGATTTTTGTGACCCTTTATCCTTTTGGTGAGGAACTTTTGTGGCCTCTCCAGCTGCTGCAAGTGTCGGGTCAGATACATTCCGAATGGGGCATTGTACTCAATCATTGGTCTGATGAGTGATGAGTATAGGGAGACTATGACCTCCCTTGATCTAGATGTGAATCCCTTCATGATAAGGTGGGCAATGTAGAAGGTCTTCCTAACTACTTTAGCTACATGGGTGTCGAATGACAGGCTACTGTCAACCTGGGTCCCCAGGTCCCTGATAACTTCTTCTGTGCTCAGAGGATTACCACCTATATGGTAGCTAGGGGTAACCTTGTTTTTCCCGAAGGGTATGACTATGCATTTTTTGGCATTTAACTTTAGGCCATGGCTCTGGCACCAGTCATCCATTTCTGTGAGACCCTTCTGAAGGATATCTGTGTCAGATGTGTTTTCGACTACGGCGCCCAGTTTGCAGTCATCTGCAAACTTTTTCAGCCATAACCCTCCTGTGTTTGCTTGTACTTCGGAAAAGTAGATGCCAAACAAGAGTGGGCCCAGGACTGAGCCCTGTGGGACACCACTTGTGACAGGCTTTGAGTCTGACATGGCGCCAGCAACTCTGACCCTGTGGGTTCTGTCACTCAGCCAGTTTGCAACCCATCTTGTGATGTATGGGTTAACATTTAAGCTGATGAGTTTTTCACTGATACCCGAGTGGGGTATTGTGTCGAAGGCCTTCGCCAGATCGAGGTAGGCTGTATGGACTGCCTTTCCCTCATCAATGGCTTTGGTGACTGTTTCGAAAAAGTCAACCAAGTTTAAAAGGCATGATCTGCCTTTGACAAAGCCAAACTGGGTTGAATCCAAAGTCTGCAAATTCCCTATGTCTTTATTTATGAGGTCCATTATGATCCTCTCCATAGCTTTGCAGATAAGGCTTGTCAAGCTAATGGGCCGGTAATTTCCAGGGTCTGTGGAGGCACCGCCTTTGTGAAGTGGGACCACAGTCACAGTGCGCCACTCCCTGGGTACGTATCCAGAGGTGAGACTATGATTAAACAGCTGTCCTAGCTGTGGGTTTAATTCCTCGTTGAGTTCGTGGAGCACACAGCCTGGGACACCATCAGGTCCCATGGATGCTGTGTTTTTTGCTTTGGAGAGAGCAGTTCTCACTTGGGCGTTTGAGATGTTTGGGGGGCTGCAACCATTTGGTATAGATATCTCTCCTTTGGGGAGTTTGCACTGAACCTGTCAGCCAGTATGTTGGCAATGTCTGTAGGATCAGTAATCTTCACATCATTTTGAACTAGTTCTGAACATATCTGGGAGTTTCCTCCCAGGTTTCTAACATAGCTAAAGAAGGCCTTATGATTGTCTTTTGAGTCTTTAGCTATTTTTCTCTCAAAATTTGCTTTGGATGATTTTATGAGAGCTCTTAGCTTTTTACTTATAGTGATCAAAGGTGTCTTACCTTTTAAGGATTTTGCTCTATCTTGTAGTAGCTTCCTCCTTTTGTTGTAGAGTTTGTTTATGGCTGGGGTCCACCAGACTGGACGCTTGCCCTTGGTACAAAGAGTCTTTGTTTTGCTTGGGATTGCCTTATCCATGCAGTCCTGCAGGGGCTGGTAGAAGGCATTTGTAAGTGATTCAGCGGCTTGAGTACTGTTTTCCGCCGGCTCGGGGGCCTTAAAGGAGACCACACTAGTCTTTAGAAGTGTGAAGTCGGCTTTCGAGAAGTTTTTTACTGTGGCCTTTTTTATTTCAGGTGGGGGTGGGATGAGGACCTCCAGCAAGATTAGTTTGTGATCTGATCTCACCAGTGAGGGGTATACTTCCGGTGTTGAACATTGTGCTCCCATGTTCGTGATGATGAGATCAAGTATGTTTTCTCCTCTTGTGGGGATGGTGACTAGTTGTTCCATGGCATTTGAGTTTATGAATTCCAGGAACTTTTGGGCTAGGGTGTTTGGGCTTGAGTAGTGTTCCCACTCTATATTAGGGTAATTGAAGTCACCTAGTATGATGGTGTTTGGAGATACATTTATCCCCTCCAGTGTTTTCAGGAAAGCCATGTGAGGTTCCTGAGTTTGTGAGGGTGGCCTGTAACATGCTACAATTTGCAGAGCAGTCTTGCCTATGGTTAATTGCACCTGGATGGTCTCCGATGCATCGTGCGTTGCCACCAGTCTTCAGGTGTGGGTGTCCTTGATGAATATGGATACCCCCCCTCCTTTCTTGGTATTGTCCGGATTTTGGGGCCGGAACGCATGGTATGAGGTAAAACCTGTTAGTGCTGGGGTGCTCTCAGGAGCCTTGAACCAGGTTTCTGTCACAGCACAGACATCGATGTTCTCCATACTGGGAAGGGCCTTGAGTGCGTGCATTTTGAGATTTAGACTTCTGGCATTGAGCAGCATTACCCTTAGTTTTTTTTCTTTTTTGTGTTCTAGGGTGGTAGGTTTAGAATTTGAGCCTTGCCTAATAAAGGCACTATGGGGGTGGCAAGAGCCTTTGCCAATATCCGGAATCCCAGGGGTGACAGGTGCAAGCCGCCTCATGCAGCGTGGCTTGTCCAGCATGTCATCCCAGGCAGACAGACATTGGATCCCCTTTGAATGACACCAGAGTTTAAGCCAATTGTTAAAGCTGATCATCTTATCTCTGTATTGTGGCATCATTCTTGGTGAAGGTAGGATACTGCTCAAGGTCAGGGTCATACCTGCCTGGGCTACATAATCAGAGAGCTCCTCAATGTCTCTTTTCATGTAGTCCAAGGAGGTACGTCTCAGGTCGCTTACACCAGCGTGGACAATGACTGAGTCGTATTTGTACCTGCTGTTGAGAGACCTGAGTGCTTGCGTTATGTGGCGGATTATAGCGCCCGACAGGCAGCTTACTGTAACTCTCTCCTTACTCAGTCTGGTGAGCGGGACGTCAGTGTGTCTGACTATGGAGTCACCAATGACTAGTGTGTCTGGCATTGTGTTTGGCCTTAAGGGCTGTGACTGTTTGACACCCTGACTGTGAGGTCTATGTGTTGCAGGTGTTGTGTTCTGAGGTGGTGGTTGTTTGGGTGTCTGCTTTGGTGGCCTCTGCTGTTTTGGTAGATTTCTGATCAGAGCCTCCGAGTATGTCTTTGTGTGTTTATGTGTATGATTTGAGGTTGTGATGGTACTCTGTGAGACTGGGTCTATAGTGTGTGTGGTAACCTTCTCCTCCTGTCTGGTCTTGCCAGTCCTAAGTTGAGAGAGCTCAGCCTCCAGTTTGGCCGTATAGTTGCATCTCTCGCATGTATTTGTGTTTTGTGGGAGGAGGAGAGGGTTGTCTGTGTACATGAGGCAATTGTAACATTGCCTCAATATTCCCAGGTTCACCAGCTGAGCAGGAGAGGATACTAGCAACTGATCCCTCGACATGCTAAAGGAATAGACAAAAAAACTTTAAAAAGAGATTCCGTGGGATGTGGGTGTCCGAGAAATGGGGTTCGCCTTTTTGGGGTACTATCTATAACAAGAGTGCTGTATCTCGGTGATAAGTACTGTAGGAGCAAGTGCTAGGTTTGACAGATACAGAATAGGCTACTTAGAGTCAGGTAGAGATGATCTATTTAGATATATGTGGTAGTGTTGCTATGTCTCTTTCACTTGGAGACATGCAGAAGGGTTATGGCTACATTAGTCACACATTCAAGTGGTGCTCTGCTGTCTAAATATGTCATCACATATGACATGTGATTGTCTGCACCACAGTTCAGCCTTCCACATGTGCAGTGTGGATAAGAGGGTACAAGGGACTTGTCTGCTGAAATTGTGGGACTTTGCATTTGGCCAATGTCATAGGTTCATAGGTAAGTACTAGGCTATCTGCCCAAGGGCATCTGTAAGCCTAGTCAGAATCCGTTGGCTTTTGCCACCCCCTTAGATTAGTTCCCTGTGCCTCTGTACAGCAGATCCATTAGTTTCCTGTGCGTCTGTCCAGCAGAGCCACTGCAGTGATCCCTGGGGTAAATTTTCTGTTTCCCATCCACTTATCAAGTTTCTCTTGAAGAGTGTTAGTAAGGGGCTCCGCCTAATGTAGATTGGAGTCCTGCTCCAAAGCATGGGGAGTCTCTGGGACAGGAATCTATCCCTCCAGAAAGTCCTGTTTATTGTTGTGGTGAGGTTTAGATCCCTAGAGCGTGTGGCTCTCAGGGATTTGATTTTTTTTTTGCTGGAGCATGTCCATCAATTCTGGGTTGGACATGGTCTTGTATGCCAGGCAGAGATCACCTCTGAGTAAGCAGTATGCAACCAAGTACAGCTGGAGTTTCTTCAGTCGGGCTGCATAGGACATCTGTTTGAGGCCAGTAATCCTCTTGGTAAGGTACTTCTGTGGTCTTTCCAGCTGTTGCAGGTGTCTTGTAAGGTACATCCCAAATGGGGCATTGCACTCTATGATGGGTCTGATGAGTGATGAGTAGAGGGGCACAATAACCTCTATCATTCTAGATGCAAAACCTTTTGTAATTAGGTGGGCCACATAGAAGGATTTTCTAACCACCTTGACAATATGATTATCAAAGGAGCGATTACTATCTACTTGGGTCCCCAGATCCCTTATTACATTTTCTGTATTTAGGGAACTACCACGTATGTGGTAGTTTGCGGGTACTTTGTTTTTTCCAAAGGGGATGACTATGCACTTTTTGGCATTTAGCTTGAGGACATGATTTTGACACCAGGTATCTGTCTCAGTGAGACCCTTCTGGAGGATGTCTGTATCAGCTGGAGAGTCAGTTATGACCCCCAGTTTGCAGTCGTCTGGGAACTTGGTCAGCCATAGTCCTCCTGTGCTTGCCTGTACCTCTGAGAAGTATATACCAAACAGGAGGGGTCCGAGGACTGAGCCCTGGGGGACACCACTTGTAACTGGTTTAGAGTTGGACCTAGAGCCAGCAACTCTCACTGTATGAGCCAACTGGCAACCCATCTCATGATGTAGGGGTTTATGTTCGGGCTGGTGAGCTTGTCTATAATACCAGAATGAGGAATGGTGTTGAAAGCCTTTGCGAGGTCTAGTTAGGCTGTTTGGACCTCCTTTCCCTCACCTAAAGCATTGGTAACTGTCTCAAAGAAGTCCACCAGGTTTAAGGAGGCATGCTCTGCCCTTAACAAAGCCAAACTGGGTAGGGTCCAATGTTTGGAGGTTCCCAATGTCTCTGTTAATGAGTTCCATGATGATATGCTCCATAGCCTTGCAGACCTGGCTAGTCAGGCTTATAGGGCAATAGTTCCCGGGGTCCGTTATAGCTCCAACTTTGTGGAGCGGGATAACTGTTGCTGTGCACCACTTTATGGGTACGTAGCCTGTAGAGATGCTGAGTTTGTACAGTGTGTTTAGGTGAGGGGTTAGTTCATTTTGGAGTTCATGTAAGACACAGCCTGGGACACCATCCGGTCCCATTGAAGCTGTGTTTTTGGCTTTGGATAGGGCTGTTTTAACCTGTGTGTCAGTGATTGCTGTGGCTCTACATTCTTCTGGTATGGTTATGGGCCCTTTAGGGGGTGGGGGGGGGGAGGGGTGAAGATTTCACTAAACCTGTCTGCCAGAATGTTGGCAATATCAGTCAGTTCATATCATTCTTTTTCCACTGGATTACATCTATGTCCCCTTGTTTAGTACATAATACCAATGCCCTACAAATATTAAAGCCCTCCATGACAGAGAGGTTTACTTCCCTACATTGGGTCTATATTAGAACATCAAAGTTTCACAACTGAGAATAGTGAAGCTGCGGAACACCAAATTTCTTCCTAGGGAAGGAATTCGGTTGGCCGTTCCTGTGGCTTCACTATGTTCAGCACTATGGTGGAAAGTTACGGGTCAGGATCAGGTAAGTGTGCGATTGTGTAGACATGAGGGTTAGGGCGCTGGGTGGGTGAGTTAGGGTTAGGGCACAGGTCAGGTAAGTGTGCGAATGTGTGGACGTGAGGGTTAGGGTGGGGTAGGTGAATTAGGGTTAGGGCACGGGTGAGTGTGCGATAGTGACAGACCTTAGGGTTATGGTTTGAGTTAAGGTAAGTGGATAGCTAGTGGTGTGTGTACAGTTTAGTGTAGGGTTAGATGTTGGATTTTAGGTGTATGTGTGTGGATTGCTGCTTGTTTGGTGTGTTTGTGTTGTGTGTATGTGTGTTGGAACATCAAATTTTTTCCCTTCAAAAAAATTCACTGTTCTGCATGTTCGATGTTGTCAGTGTTCACTGAATAGGGGTGGATATTAGAACATTTGATGTTTTAAAAAGTAAATTTTCTAATATAGACCCCCCCCCCTACATCTGCTATTAACACCTACCCAAACCATGTTACATCTATTTCCTTGGACCATTGGCTAGGGATAATACTCTGAGTAAATTAACCTTGGAATTGGTATAGATTCACTATTTTCTTACTTTTCAGAAAATGTATTTATTTAGTTATTATTTATTTGCAGTTTGATTACCGGGGAAGACCACTGGTCCGAACTGACTCATTTTTAGTGGAGGCCCGTGGAGAAAAGCTCCAAGATGCATTATATAATTTAGATACAATTGATAGTTAATATTAAATATAATATTATGTAGAATAATTACTCATAAATGCATTCAGTATCATGCATAGTTAAATTCATTAAGCTTGAAGGTAGGTACAGTTTAATTTGAGGGAAAACAGATATGTGTTAGATGTGGAATCAGTTTGCATACAAACCTTTTAAGAAAATGTAAATACACTTTGCATACACACATCAACAGTAGAATGCTATTTACAATATTTACAAGATTGGGCTGTATGAGGATAGCTGTAGGAGTTGTTGAGAGCTTAGAGAGAAGCTATAGAAATTGTTGAGAGCTTAGATAGGCTCATAGGAAGATAACTATGAGAGTTGTAGAGCTTGGGAACCAGAGAGAGAACCCCCTTTGATTAGGTTGGGTGAAGGCAGGTATATTTCCATTTAGTGGACAGGTATTTGAATAGTTAGGTTTTGAAGTTTTCTGAGTCTGGTATGATTCTTAACGTGGAAGGAAGGGAATTCCATTTTTTGCTTAGTGAGAAAGATAGGAGAAGTTGGCCAGCATGACGTTTAGGTTTATGGATATTAATTAAGTTCTGATTTTCAGATATGAGGTGTATAAGGGGGAAGGATGTTAGTTAGAGCTGGACATTTTGTTGGGTGAAATATGAGTCTATATGCAGTAGTGAGTTGGAGATAGTCTAGGTAGTTTGGGAGTTCAAGCCAATTCAAGGATTGTAGGGTTAGGCAGTGATGAGTGGTATTTTTAGATTTAGAGGCAAATTTAAAAATTTTGTTGCAGCAGTTTTCTAGTTTAGAGGTGATAGAGGAGGACAGGTTGATTAGGAGAGGGGCTCCATATAATAAGGAAGGAAGAAGATAGGTTGAAGCCAGTTTCCTTGGTAGAGTTGGAGAAAAAGCGATTATTCCTATACAGCACACCTAGCTTTTGGTGGGTTTTCTTAATATTTTGTTGAATATGAATATCAAACTTGAAGTGTTCAACTACAGTAATGCCAAGTAGTTTGGCAGAGGGGACCACTTCTATAGATGAGTTGGTTTGACTATAGACTTTGAAATTGTTTTTATCATAGGAGAGTGTCTTTGTGGAAGGGAATAGTAGAATCTTTGATTTATTTGCATTGAGAGAGAGGTGGTTTTGGCACATCCTGTTTTCAGTTGTTGAGAATGCAATTTGGGTTTTAGTTAGCAATTCAGAGAGGTTTGAGGCAGAGCAGACTAAGGTTGAGTCATCAATGTATTGAATGATTTTGGCATCAGGAATAGCAGTGTGAAAGGTATTGATGAAGATGTTAAAAAGCATTGGTCCAAGGATGGATCTCTGTGGTACGCCATTTGGGGTAGGTAGGAAAGAAGAGATGGAGTTCTTCCATTTGACTGCCTGTGATCTGTCTGATAGCAAGAGAACCAGGATAAAGCATTATGTGAGAGAGTAAGGTTTGAGAGATGACAGAGAAGGTGCTTGTGGGAAACAGTATCAAAGTCTTTAGACAGATCACGTAAAACAGTAGAAGTTAAGTGTCCTGAATCTCGGGCTTGACTGACAGTTTCTAGGAAAGAGAGTAGAGCAGTTATTGTGCTATGGCATGGACAGAAGCCATGCTGGGTAGGAGTGAAAAGATTGTTTTGGGTCAGGAAAGGCATAAGTTGGAGGTGGTTGCATTTTTCTAGGATTTTGGAGATTGGTGAGAGCAAAGCAATGGGGCAAAAGTTTGAGATGCTGGTATTTTTGCCTCCTTTATGAAAAGGAAGAATACACAAGTGGAAAAAAACTAAGGGTAATGCTGCTCAATGCCAGAAGTCTAAACCTCAAGATGCACGCCCTCGAAGCCCTCCTCAGTATGGAGAACATCAATGTCTGTGCAGTGACTGAAACCTAGTTCAAGGCTCCTGAGAGCACCCCAGCAATATCAGGTTTTACCTCATATCATGCCTTCTGGCCCCAAAACTTGGACCGAACCACAAAAGGAGGGGGAGTATCCATATTCATCAAAGATACCCACACCTCCAGGTTAGTGGCAATGCACGAAGCATCGGAGACCATCCAGGTGCAACTAACCATAGGCAAAACTGCCTTACAGTTTGTAGCATGCTACAGACCACCCTCTCAAACTCAGGAACCCCACACAGCCTTCCTGGAGACACTGGAGAGTATGAATGTCTCTCCAAATACCATCATATTGGGAGACTTCAACTACCCAAATATAGACTGGGAACATTACTCAAGCCCCAACACCCTAGCCCAAAGGTTCCTAGAATTCATAACCTCAAATGCAATGGAACAACTAGTCACCATTCCCACAAGAGGAGACAATATACTAGACCCGATCATCACAAATATGGGGACAAAATGCTCCACACCGGAAGTCTATCCCTCTTTGGTAAGATCAGACCATAAACTAATCTCACTGGAAATCCACATCCCACCCCCACCCCCTGCACAAAAGACCACAGTGAAGAACTTCTCAAAAGCCAACTTCACACTTCTTAAGACTGAAGTGGTATCCTTCAAGGCCCCTGGGCCTGTGGAAACCAAAACCCACACTGCTGAATCCTTTGCAAATGCCTTCTACGGGCACCTTCTAGAATGCATGGATCATGCAATCCCAAATAAAACCAAGACCCATTCCCCCAAAGGCAGGCGCCCAGTCTGGTGGACCCCAGCCATAAACAAACTTTACAACAGGAGGAGGAAGCTACTACATGACAGAGCAAAATCCCTAAAAGGGAAGGCATCTCTGATCAGTACTAGCAAAAAACTACGATCACTCATAAAATCATCCAAGGCCAACTTTAAGAGAAAAATCGCAAAAGACACAAAAGACAATCACAAGGCATTCTTTAGCTATGTTAGAAACCTGGGTGGAAACTTCCAGATATGCTCAGAGTTAGTCCAAAATGACACAAAATATACTGAACCCACTGACATTGCCAACATTCTGGCAGACAGGTTCAGTGCAAATTTCTCCCCCCCCCCCCAAAAGGAGAAATAACTATCCCAGCAGAGTGTAGCCTCCCTAACATCTCAGATGCCCAGGTGAAAGCCGCCCTCTCTAAAGCTAAAAACACAGCATCAATGGGACCGGACGGTGTCCCGGGCTGTGTGCTACATGAACTCCAAGAGGAACTAAACCCACACATAAGGCTACTGTTTAATCTTAGCCTTACTACAGGATACGTACCCAAAGAGTGGCGTACGGCAACAGTGGTCCCACTTCACAAAGGAGGTGCTTCTACGGACCCTGGAAATTACCGCCCAATAAGCTTGACGAGCCTGGTCTGCAAAGCTATGGAGAGGATCATTATGGAACTCATAAACAAAGACATTGGGGACCTACAGACATTGGATCCTACCCAATTTGGCTTTGTCAAGGGCAGATCCTGCCTTTTGAACTTGGTTGACTTTTTTGAAACAGTCACTAAGGCCATTGATGAGGGTAAGGCAGTTCACACAGCCTACCATGACCTTGCAAAAGCCTTTGACACAATACCCCACTCGGGCATCATAGACAAACTCACCAGCTTAAATGTAAACCCATATGTCACAAGATGGGTTGCAAACTGGCTCAAGGACAGAACCCACAGGGTCAGAGTTGCTGGAGCTATGTCAGACTCTAAGCCAGTCACGAGTGGTGTCCCACAGGGCTCAGTCCTGGGACCCCTCTTGTTCGGCATTTATTTTTCCGAGGTACAGGCAAACATAGGAGGATTGTGGCTGACAAAGTTCGCAGATGACTGCAAACTGGGTGCCATAATTGATACTCCAGCGGACACAAACATCCTTCAGAGAGGCCTCATAGAAATGGATAATTGGTGCCAGAGCCATGGCCTTAAGCTGAATGCCAAAAAATGTATAGTCATACCCTTTGGGAAAAAGAAGATACCTACAAATTACCACATAGGTGGTAATCCATTAAGTACGGAAGAGGTAATCAGGGACCTAGGGACCCAGGTTGACAGTAACCTCTCATTTGATACTCACATTGCCAAAGTGGTTAGGAAGACCTTCTATATTGCCCACCTTATCATGAAGGGTTTCACATCTAGATCAAGAGAGGTCATTGTGCCCCTGTACTCTTCTCTTATCAGGCCAATGACTGAGTACAATGCCTCATTTGGGATGCATCTTACCCGACACCTGCAGCAGTTGGAAAGACCCCAAAAGTTCCTCACCAAGAGGATAAAGGGTCTTAAACATATGTCATATGCTGCCCGACTAAAAAAACTCCAGCTCTATTCAGTTGCATACCGCCTACTCAGAGGTGATCTGTGCCTGACGTACAAGGCCATGCCCAATCTGGAATTAATGGACATGCTCCACCTGAGAAAATCCAAATCCATCAGAGCCACGAGAGCAAGAGACTTAAACCTCAACACAGAAATAAATAGGACGTGCTTGAGGGACAGATTCATAACCCAGAGGCTCCCTACACTCTGGAACAGAATCCCAATCCATGTTAGGCAGAGCCCCTCACTAACTCTATTCAAGAGAAATCTTGACAAGTGGATGGGAGATCATAGGTTTACCCCGGGGGTCATCTCTGTGTCACTACTAGACAGAGGCACAGTAAACTAAACCCTAAAAGGGCATAGTATTCTCATCCTAAGGGGTGGTGAAAGCCACACACACTCTGGCTAGGCTTATAAATGCCCTAGGGCAGATAGCCTAGTACGAACCTATGAACCTATAAGCTGAGCACTAGAGTTTGGGGACATACGATTCTTTTATGGATCGGTTAATAATGATGCTGATTGGGAGAGCAATGCCATCGGCAGCACATTTGAGGAAGGAAGAGGGAATATTGTCGGGAGTGTTAGAGCAAGGTTTAAGTTTGAACAAAAGTTTTTTTATAAAGTTAGTGGAGATGGGTTTGAGTTCAAACAGATGAGGTGAGTTAGAAGGGGGAGAGTGTAGAGCAGGTGGGTTATTATTGGGAAATGTCTTGGTGAGGGTAGTAATAGTTTCTATGAAAAATGAGTTAAATTCAGAGCCTAGTTCAAGCTCAGATTTACTTGGGTCAGGACAGGGATTATTCTTGGAGCCTGGATTGAGGAGTGAGTTTATTGAGTTCCAGATTTTTCTGGGGTTTTTATTGTTATTAGACTGAACTTTGATATATTAGGATTTTTTGTCTTTGGTGATTAGTCATTTTGCATGGTTGTGGAGCTGTTTAAATTGGAGCAATTGGCCAGTTTATTCTTTTGGTAAAGCTTCCATAGTTTGTCTATGTGGTGCATAATCTGTTTTGTCTCTTCGGATAGCCAAGGAGCAGTTTTAGTTTTTATCCTTTTGTTTCTTAGTGGGGCTAGTGAGTTTAAAGTATCAAGGAAGACAGCTCTGAAGTATTCTATAGCCTTGTCAAGAGGAAGAATGTTTAGAATTTGCCAGTTCATTTGTTTGAAAGTATTTGAGAAAGTAGCTGGTCTGAAGCTACTGAGGTTACGAGTTTGAATGTATTGATGCTGGTGTGGGGAGGAACTAGTTGAGCGATGCATGAAGGCTGGGAGGTGGTCATTAAAGGTATCAGGAATTGTGCCAGAATTGGGTTATTTTATTTGGTTCTGAGACTAGGATCCAATCTATAGTGGATCCGGGAGGGTTTATTTTGTTAGGTCGAGTGATGGAGAGAATTATTTAAGTGAAGTTATAGCGGTTAATGGATAGGGAGGGAGAGGGGCAATTGATTTTATTCCAGCCAATATTCACATCACCAAGGATATAAGTTTCATAGTTAATTTTAGTAGAGGCCCATAGGAGAATATTTTCAACTGTAGAGATATTGTTACCAGGTGAGATATATAGGGCAATGATACAGATATTTTTATGTTTATTTAGTTTTAGAATTCCAGCAGTTAGTTCAGTGTCCTGGAATTGAGAAATTGGAATTTGGAGGGGAATTAAGGTAAAAAGGCTGGAGTAGACTAGGGCAGTGCCTTCACCTTTTTTATTTAGCCGGTCATTTCTGAAACAATGAAATCCTGGGGGCAGAATCTCAGAGTTGGAGATAAAGGATTTAAGCCAGGTTTCGGAGATGGCTAAGATATCTGGTTGGTTATGGCTTAACCAAGCTTGAAATTGGTGTACTTTGTTGTTTAGACTTTGTGCATTAATTGTTAAAATCTTTAGGGTGCTTGAGATAGGAGGAAGAGGGTAAGAGATGAGTGTTAATAAAGGATGTAGGACCAGGGTTAGGATGGATATCACCAGCTTTTCTGTGCTGATCTGATCACTATTATCTCTGGTTGTCACCAAGATGAAACAAATGCACCGACTACACTGACTAAAAAAAATGAACTGTAGATTTCTCACCTAGCCTGGAATGCCTGTTCTCTGTCCTATGAATGAAAGACCCTTAGGAGGCAGGTCTCTCCTAATTTGATTTTACAAGTTCTTCTACTGTCCCATGTATTTTAAAGACCTCCAAATGTGTCTGAGAAATTTTCCACTTCAAAGCTGTTGGAAGCCATAACTTATACCTGCACCACACACTGGTTTGCTTCGCATCGACTCTGTACTGAGTTCTTGTGGAGGATGACTTTCTCATCTGACCCTTTTCTTCATTTTATCTTCATTTCTTACAATTTTTTTTTCATTGATGACATCCAGGTAGAAATATATTCAGTCAGCTACTAAATTTTAACCACATTGAATTCTTTTGCCAGCTGCTGGGAGAATTCCAGTTGACATGCATCTCAGTCTGCAGCCATTTTGGCCCAGTTTTTGTATTTATTAAAAATTTTGTGATGTGTTACACTGACACATATATTCATAAAAAATTGAAACATATAATATTGAAAATTAAACAATAATATTTAATGCTGTACACGATATGTACACAGTTGCCTGAATCCTTATTTAATACATCTTAATATGAAAGTTAAATGAATTAACTAGTTATGTAGTTGTCAAATTATAGAGGTAATATTGTTCTTATAAAAATCAATAACTGATAGAAATTTAGTCCAAGGATTCTTCTGAATAGTCCTATGACATATTCAACTTTTCTTCATTCCAGCTTCTTTAAGAATAAAAATTATTCAAATTGAGGTCACAATAATTTTTCCTACTTCTTAGTTATGTTTTTTTCTTGCCAATGCCTTAATAGTCCAAAGTATATATTGGGTTTCATTGTCTATTTTAAAAGTTCCTGTTATATTAAATAAAAACTAACAACTTTGTCAAAGAAAGTGTGCCAAACCATTACGCTCTTACAAAGTTATTACTTTCTCCCCAAAAATGATTTATTTGTGGACATTCAAAAAAACTATATGTGACCAATCTGCATTAGCAGGTTTCAGATACCGCCAACATTGCATGCCCGTATTACTATTACGCTTGACTATTCTGGTAAGAATAAGGAAAAACCTAAATAAAAAATTCCAAGTAAAAACACTGCAATATTGTGACCATGAGGTATATTTTATAGAGGTCAATAACTGCTTTTTTCATTCAGTAGTTAAATTTGTAATATCCCCAAGGGTAATTTGTTTCCAAAAGTTATTATTATTATTAACATTATAAGGGATAAGAATTTTATATAGTTGATACGTTATATTCTGTTTTATGTTAATTTTATATAATTCCATATATAAGTTGAATTAAAATTGCCTTTTTTGTATTGGTGAGTATATGTTTAACACTTATGAAAATAAATCCAATCTTGAGAATCTAAATTATATTAATTTATACAGAAAAACAAGAATGTGGTGTAGATAATTATTGGTTCAACCAACAACTGAACAAGAATAAAGCAATAACAAAAGAGGTTGAACCAAACCACAGCAGGCAGCAGATAAAAAAGAATTCCTTTTAATGGTAAGTGCTTTCGCAGCACATGAAACTGCTTCATCAGACACACAGGAAATGTACTGCCTTACTTTTAAACTAAAAACAACCAATAAAATCATTTGTTCAATCACATGGAGTAATAAATGCAATCCTTGATCCTTCTTTAAAGACATATACAAAAGCATATCTATAATCAGTTTAAAAATGTTCATCTAGGCAATAACATTTAGAAACATAAACACATTGCACATAAATGTGAACAATTTAAAAAATAGTAAAAAAGTGATAAAAACAGTAGCCATCTGGGCAGTCTGCTAGCGTGCAGAACTAGCTTTCCCAAAACATTATCATTAATGCCTCTGCCCATGCGAGCTCTCATCCTGATAATCCATTCTAACTCTGCTGTCTGTTTTATTTCTGATGTCTCCCCGCTTTTATTCTTGGGGATTATTTCCATCACCATGAACTTAAATATGTATGTCTGATCATGTGTAGCTACATGTTTGGCTAAGGCATTGGATTCAGCACCCCTGAATATATCATAGAGATGTTCTTGCATGCGTTCTTTTAACGTACATTTGTTTTTCCTATGTAGAATGAATAGCATCTACTACAGTAAGCCAGATAGACAAGGTCAGTGGCATTGCAGTCTGCTGTTAACTTAAATTCCCATACTTTACCAGTGTCTGGGTGAGCAAACTTACTACTGGTATCTAAATGTCCACAGTAGAAAGTACCCCTCCTGCCACTATCAGTCCTATCTATAAAAGCATCCCTCAGCCCACATAGTAGACTTTTCAAAGATTTCTTATTCTTGTAAGTATAGCTAGGTCTGTCTCCTACTCTATACCTCACTTTGTCATCTGTACATAATATATCCCACCACTGAACAAAAATGTCCTGCAGTAACCTTATATCACTGGAATAAGTGATAGGTATGCACATAAATTCCCTACCTTTAATTCCATCACTATTGTTGATAGTAGTATCTGAGTAGGGTCTACCCCTTTCCCGTATATATTCAGGTATGTGGGACAGTATACCTGTAACTTCCTTCTCATTATAACCTCTATCCATGAGCTTGTCTTTAAGGTTCTCAAGTTCATCCTTAAACTTCGGATCATCTGCCAATAATCTCGAGGTTCTTAGGCCTTAGCCTTTGATAACATTCTTAGAGATCTGGCCTGGATGCAGACTTAGCCTGTGGGGGTATGATCTTCTATAGCATTCTTTCCTGTGGATCTATGTGTTTAATCCCCTTACACTATCCCATGTTATCCTTACATCTAAAAAGTCAATGATGCTGTAAGAACTACTGACAGTAAATTTAAGGAATTCAATGCTGTTATTTATAGCCTCATGAAACTGCTTCAATGTATGCTCATTACCTTCCCACAACAAAAACAAGTCATCAACAAAACACCTATACACATGAAATGTCCTGTCCTCTTATACAGATGCAGGTGGTTCTTTTCCCATGCAGCCATAACTATGGTGGCATAACTATTGGCACAATAAGTGCCCATAGCTATACCATCTATCTGCCTATACAAGTTGTGTTCAAACAAAAATACATTATTTTCTAAAATTAATTCAACAAATAGAGAAAGCAACTCTATAAAACCAGAATCATATGATGCATCATCTAGTAAATATTGTTTAAACATTTCCTGGCCAATACTGTTGGGTATGGTAGTAAAAAGCAACTGCACATCTAGAGTAACCATTAAACAACCATTACTAATCTGTTTTCTGTTAGTAAATATATATATAAATCAGTTAAAAATTGTTTGGTGTCCTTGAGAATATATGTATTCCTACCCAAAACTGTTTTGAAAGTGCTTGCCATTAAACAGAATTTTTTTATCTGCTGCCTGCTGTGGTTTGGTTTATCCTCTTCTGTTTTTGCTATATTTATTTATAACATGTATGTTTCTTTAATTGCTAAATCAATAAAGCATTACTGCCAACAGAATTCTCTTACCTTTCAGTTATTGATTATAGTAGTATTAATTATGTCAAAAAAGTGTCTTGTTATTTTTATAGGAATAATCAGCTCAAACCAGAGTTTCAGATTTATGTTAACTATAATTGCATTTTTGAAAGTTTTTTTTAAGTGAATAATATAATTTGATTTAGTGGGAAAAGAGATGTTATATTGATAGAAATCACATATCTTTAATACCAGAAAAGTTTAACCTTTTCATTAAAATTTCTTGTACCAACTTTCATTGTTTTCACAAAAAAAAGATGTGTAAAGTCTTTCAGTTGAGTTATAATTAGGGTCTATCCAACTTTGAATAGTTTTTAAATTTGCTGATTTTATGTAGTCATTTAAACCTGGAAAATGAATACCTCCCATGGCCCATGTTTTAATATGATGTTAAAAAGTTATTCTCTTTGTTTAGGAAACCAAAAGAATTTTAACATTGTCTTGTTAATTTCTTTTATTTGCTTTTTGTCTGGAGGAAGACCTAAAGCTTACATTTTATATAATATTTTTTGGAAAAGGAACCAATTTTTATTACTTGCAATCTATCTGCAAAGGAAATTATCATTGTATTCCATTTGATAGTTAAATCTGTAGTGGTTTCCCGGATTTTTTGTAGTTCATGAAATTAATTTATTTTAATATATGTGTTAGATTTGCATCTAAATATAATAAATATAACAAATGTTATTCTCATGCAGTTGTGATATTCTTTTTTATTTAAAAATAAGTATTGTGACTTTCAGTTAATAACATTTAATCAAAAGTATGCTTAAAATGTATTAATTGTGTGTTTTATACACTTTAGTTTGTTTGCGAATTTGAAAGAGGTAATAAAATATATTCAGCAAACAACAATATTTTTAAGTTGTAGTTATTTGGTGCTTTTATACATTTTATTATAGAGTTGTTTTGAATACAGACCACTAATTACTCTATAGCCAAGGCAAACAATACAGGAGAAAGGGGACAACCTTTTTGTGCCCTTAGTCAAAGGGATAGATTCAGAAGAGGTCCTAGTTTGATATAAGTTTGACTATTGTTATCTAATTTTTTTTAAGAGAGCGGTAAAATGAGTAGAAAAATTAAATATCTCTGGTGTTTTAAATAAATAATTCTAATTTAAGGAGTCAAAGCCTTCTCAATAGCTAAACTCACATATATAGCTTATTTTATTATATTATTAAGGATGTCTATAAGAGTTAGAACTCTTCTGATAATATCATGGATTAATTATTTGCAATGAGGGTTCTTTTAGTCAAGTCTTAAAGACTGACATAAAAATGTTATAATCTTTATGAAACAGCAAAATAGGTCTATGTGAGGAGCATAATTGGGATTTTTTTTTTTTTTTTTAATACTGGAGTAATTACATAGTATTTCCAAGATAGAGGAATAATTTCTTTTTTTGAATTTCTAAGAAAGCTTTCTGTAAAATTGTGTAATGAATGGTAAAACTAGCCTATGTGTTACATATATTATTCCATCAATGCCAGGAGCTTTATTAGCTTTACATTGTTTGATTTTATTATTGATTTGTTTGTAAGAAATCTGTTTAAGCAAAATCTTTTTGTTTCAGGTGTAACCTTTTCTAGATGTGGGAGGTTTATGCTTTGATCTATATATGATGCTGTATGTTCCAATTCTCAATTTAAAGACATATAATATTGTCTGAAACATGTCAAAAATATCTCCAATTTCTGTATATATTGTATTATCTTTATTATATTTATCACAATTACTTTATTGGTTCTAGATTGAATCTTAACTATTCTATATAAGTTGCACATATGTTTTGGTGACATGGCAAAAGAGGACACATTTAATACTGCTAAAACCATTTTATGTGTAACAAATTTCAAAATAATTTTTGCTTAAATTTTCAGTTGTAACTATTATAGATTTATCGTAATGTTTATAGTTTGCTTTAGCTTTATGTAATTCATGTTGTAATCTCAGTAGCTCAGATTCCCATTCTATTAGTTTGTATTTATAGGTTCATAGGTTCATAGGTAGGTACTAGGCTATCTGCCCGAGGGCATTTAAAAGCCTAGCCAGAGTGTGTTAGCTTTTGCCACCCCATTGATTAATTAACTGAGCCTCTGTCAAGAAGAGCCATTGAAGTGATCCCAGGGTTGTATTTTCTGTTACCCATCCACTCGTCAAGGTTTCTCTTGAAGAGTGTTAGTGAGGGACTCTGCCTAATGTAGTTAGGAATTTTGTTCCAAAGCATGGGGAGTCTCTGTGACAGGAATCTATCTCTCCAGCATGTTCGATTTATTGTTGTGGCTAGGTTTACCTCACTGGAGCGAGTGGCTTGGAGTGACTTGGATTTCTTTAGGTGGCGCACGTCCATCAATTCTGAGTTGGACATGGCTTTTTAAGTCAGGCAGAGATCACCTCCGAGTAAGCGATATGCCACTGAGTATCAGCCTGAGTTTTTTCAGTCGGGCTGTGTAGGACATATGTTTGAGGTCAGTGATCCTCTTGGTAAGGTACTTTTGTGGTTTGTCCAGCTGTTGGAAGTGTCTTGTGAGGTACATCCCAAATGGGGCATTGTACTCTATGATGGGTCTGATGAGTGATGAGTAGAGAGGCACTATAACCTCTTTATTTCTAGATGTGAACCCTTTAGTAATTAGATGGGCTACATAGAAGGATTTCCTAACTACTTTGGCAATATGATTGTCAAAGAGAGATTACTATCTACCTGGGTCCCCAGATCTCTTATTACCTCTTCTGTATTAAGGGGACTGCCACCTATGTGGTAATTCATGGGTGTTTTGTTTTTCCCAAACAGGATGACTATGCATTTTTTGGCATTTAACTTGAGACCATGACTTTGACACCAGGTGTCCGTATCAGTAAGGCCCTTTTGGAGAATGTACATGTCACCCAGAGAGTCAATTATGGCTCCTAGTTTGCAGTCATCAGCGAACTTGGTTAGCCATAGTCCTCCAGTGTTTGCCTGTACTTCTAAGAAGTATACGCCGAACAGTAGGGGTACCAGGACATAGCCTTGTGGGACACCATTTGTGACTGGTTTAGAGATGGACCTGGAGCCCACTATTCTTACCATGTGAGTTCTGTCTGTAAGGCAGTTAGCAACCCATCTGGTGACATAGGGATTTATGTTCAGACTGGTGAGTTTTTCTATAATTCCCGAGTGGGGAATGGTGTCAAATGCCTTGCTGAGGTCAAGGTAGGCTGTGTGAACCACCTTCCTCTCATCTATGGCCTTGGTGACTGTTTCAAAGAAGTCAACCAGATTTAGAAGGCATGATCTGCCCTTAACAAAGCCGAACTGGGTCGGGTCAAGTGTTTGAAGGTTCCCAATGTCTTTGTTAATGAGTTCCATGATGATGCGCTCCATAGCCTGCAGACCAGGTTAGTCAGGCTTATGGGGCGATAGTTACCAGGGTCAGTTGTGGCCCCTCCTTTGTGGAGAAGAATAACCGTTGCTGTGTGCCATTCTATGGGCATGTAGCCTGTGGAGAGGCTGAGGTTGAACAGTGTGTTTAGGTGGGGGTTAGTTTGTTCTGTAGTTCATGCAAGACACAGCCTGGGACACCATCTGGCCCCCTTGACACTGTGCTTTTGGTTTTTAAAAGGGTTGTTTTAACCTGTGCATCTGTGATTTCCGAGACACTACACTTTTCTGGTATTGTTGTGGGCCCTTTTGGGGGTGAGGGGGGGTGAAGTTTGCACTGAATCTATCTGCCAGGATGTTGGCAATATCAGTAGGCTCAGTATATGTTGTGCTATTTTGCACTAGTTCAGCGCATATCTGCAAGTTGCCACTTAGATTCTTGACATACCTAAAGAAGGCTTTGTGGTTTCTTTTGAATCCTTGGCTATTTTTCTTTCGAAGTTAGCCTTGGATAATTTTATGAGGAACCTTAGTTTCTTACTGATACTGATCAGGGATGTCTTTCCTTCTTGGGATTTGCTTTTTTTCTGAACTAGTTTCCTCCTTCTATTGTATAGCATGTTTATGGCAGTGGTCCACCAGACTGGTTTCTTTCTCTTAGGGGAGTGAGTCTTGGTTCTGCTAGGGATGGCACAATTCATGCATCCTTGTAGGTGCTCATAGAGTGCATTTGTAAAGGTTCCTGCATCTTGGACACTGTTATCCTTTAGCGTGGGGGCTGTGGAACTTACCAACTCTGTCTTAATTAAGGTGAAGTTTACTATAGAAAAGTTTTTCACTGTGGTTTCCTTGGTTGGGGGTGGTGGTGTGGTGTGGACATCCAGAGTGATTAGTTTATGGTCTGATCTAACCAGTGACAGGTTGACCTCCAGTGCGGAACACCTGTCGCCCATGTTGGCGATGACCAGGTCCAATATGTTGTCACCTCTGGTAGGGGAGTTTAGCAGCTGATCCAGGGCATTTGAGTTGATAAATTCCAGGAAGCGCTGGACCTGGGAGTTTGTACTTGAGTAGTTTTCCCAGTTAACGGTAGGGTAATTGAAATCGCCCAATATCAGGGTGTTTGGTAGGGCCTTCATGTTTTCCAGTGTCTCCAGAAAGGCGGAGTGGTGGTCCTGGGTCATGGAGGGTGATCTGTAGCAGGCCACAATTTGCATTGCAGATTTGCCCAATGTTTGTTGCACATGGATGATCTCAGAGGTATCATGCTGTGCCACTAACCTGGAGGTGTAGATATCCTTGCCGAATATGAATACACCTCCTCCTTTTGTGTTTCGGTCCATGTTCTGTGGCCGAAATGTGTGGTATGAGTTGTAGCCCAGTAGTGCTGGGGTGCTCTGTGGAGCCTTGAACCAGGTTTCAGTTACTGCACAGATGTTGACGTTCTCCATACTGAGGAGTGCTTCAAGTATGTGCATTTTGAGATTTAAACTTCTGCCGTTGAGTAGCATAACCCTCATTTTTTTATTTGTGCTGTTTACAGAGGTGAGTTTGACTTTTGAGCCTTGCCTAAAAAAGGCACTATGGGGGCAGCAAGAGCCTTGGCCAGTATTTAAAAGCCTAGGGGTGACAGGTGCAAGCCGTCTCTTGCGAAACAGCAAGGCTTGTCGAGCATGTTGTCCTAGGCTAACAGACACTGGATCCCCTTTGAATGACACCAGAAGCTTAGCCAGTTGTTGAAATTGATAATTTTTCTTTATACTGCGGTATCATTCTTGGTGAGGGCAGGATGCTACTCAGGATCAGGGTCATACCTGTCTGGACTACATGATCAGAGAGCTCTTCCATGTCTCTTTTCATGTAGTCCAGGGAAGTACATCTCAGGTCATTCACACCGACATGAACAATGACAGAGTCATATTTGTACTTGGTCTGGAGTGACCTGAGTGCTTGTGTTATGTGGTTGATTCTGGCTCCCGACAGGCAGCTAACAGTAACTTTCTCCTTGTCCAGCCTAGTGAGTGGGGCATCAGTGTGCCTGACTATTGAGTCACCTATTACTAGTGTGTTAGGTATGTTATTTCACCTTAAGGGCTGTGACTGTGCGGCACATTGATTTTGTGTTTTATGTGCTGTCTGGTTTGTGACGGGAGGTGCAGGTTTTGTGGGTATCTGCTTTGGAGCTCTCTGATGCTTTTGCAGGTTTTTATTTAGAGCCTCCGAGTATGATTTTGTGTATTTATGTGTATTTTTTGCCAGTGCTGGTTTAGTATGTCTGTGCGAGGCTGGAGGTGGGGTGCAAGTGTTAACCTTCTCCTCATGACTGCCTGTTCCAGTCTTGGGTGGAGAGAGCTTAGTCTTCAGTTTGGCTGTATAACTGCATCTCTCATATATGTTAGTGTTTTGTGGTAGGAGGAGAGGGCTGTCTGTGTACATGAAGCAGTTTTAACATTGCCTCAGGATACCCAGGTACACCAGCTGGACTGGAGACTATACCTGAAATTGCCCTTTGGTCATGCCTGAATAGTAGGGTGAGCTGCTTATTCACTTGGTTGGTGAGGGGTGAATAATGAGCCTTGCACTGCTGGGCAATCAAGTGTAGGGGTATATTAGTGCTTGCTATTAGGTCTGAGCAAGTGCTGAACTGTAGGATGCTTTTTAAGTGTTTAGGTTGACAGTTAGACTACTTTCAAGAGAAAAATTAAAGAGGAGACTTGGTGGAGCCAGGAATAATTTAGCCCTAGCTAACCGGCATTGCCTGGAAATGCAAAACTGTGCAAACACGGTTTTTACAGCAGGGAAATGAAAGAGATAGAAATTAGCCCAAAATGGCCTATAAACTACTAACTTCTGGGCTGGAACCACTCCTCCAGGGACACATGGCTGCTCAAAGCTCCCTCTCTCACAGTTGAACAGAGAAACCTCCCTCTATCCAAATAAGGTATGGGCAACTCAGAAACTTGTAACACAGCCCTGAATTCAGCACTAGCCTGAACACTGGTCTATACTAGCTTAAAAATGTGGGAAACAAGGAACATAAAAGCAGATGAAAAAAGTGCAATTTTTTTTTGAGTGAGCAAATGAGATGGGCCCAGGAGGAATATCCAAATGCAAATTTACAAGTGGGGTGGGCAGTTTCAAAGCCACCAAGATTAACACCAAAACAAAAGCAGGGAGGGTGGATGGGGAGCTAACTGAAAAAACAGAGCCACAACTTCCTGCTAGATAGTATTCAATGCAACCCAAATAAATCAATTTAAATGCTGTATTATTTGAAAAAAGGGCAGATAAAGATTTACTTAAATTCACTTATACATCTAGTTGATTGCAGGTAGCTGGTCAAAGCTCAGAGTTTAAGCAGAAAATAATCCAAAATGTATCACTTATATAAGGCAGAAACCGAATATCAATGAAGTGAAACTATCCCCACTTATCACTGGCTATGCAGGAATTCTAACTAGCACTGAATTCTAACAAGTATTAACTGAAAAAACAAAGCCACAACTTCCAGATAGACAGTATTCAATGCAACACAAATAAATCAATTTAAATGCTGTATTATTTGAGAAAAAGTGCATATAAAGATTTACTTAAATTCACTTATACATCCAGTTGATTGCAGGTAGGTCTTAGCCGGCCAAAGCTCAGAGTTTAAGCCAAGAGTAAGCTTAGAATTTATACCACAGTAATGATTTGTTTTATATATATATATATATATATATATATATATATATATATATATATATATATATATACTTAAAGTTAATTCCAAACAATAATTATATTTGCTTCCTCTGGGTAGTTTGTTTTTATAAAATGTCTACTTCAGAAATTAGCCATGGCTTATATGCTCTTAATTTTGTTGCACAGGGTGATATTCTGGATACAAATGGAGTTTTCTTGTATATTGTTTTGAGTTTTAAGATAAGACCAATAAGGTCAGAGATTGGACAGTAATACATTAAGCCCTAATATTTTTGTTGTTATATCTTCTGAGATTAATATCTTTTTTTATTTGAGTTTGTGTATCATTGTTAAATGAGTAATGTATCATTTAACTTTGAAATTTCTATCCAGTGTTTCAGAGCTTTTGTGGTAATCATTCATATTTTTAACTAGTTTACGTGTTGTTTAATATAACATTAAAGTCTCCTCCTATTATTAAGTTACCTTTGTCATTATCAAGAATAATCTGTAGATTTTTTCTTAGTTAGATATAAACTCATTCCAGGAAACCAATAGACATTGACTAGGGTCCATATTTTGTTATTGTATTTTACTGTCATAAGAGACATTAATCTGTCTTTGTCTTCATATTTATATAATATTTGAGAAGTTACTACATCTTTACATAGTATTATGACACCTGTTCTTCTTGTTTTGAAAGTAGATTGAGATAATATTACATAATCTGTAGGATTCCAAATGCCTTTTCTGCATGTTTAATATGGGTTTCTTAAAGAAATATAACTTATGTCTTATTTATATTTAACAATTGTATCAGATTTGATAACTGCGGTGGTGGTGCTGTGGTAGCGTTGTCACCTCTCAGTAAGACGTTGTCCTGTTCGATTCTCAGCTAAAGCGTCTTCTGTGTGGAGACATGCATGAATGGGAGTACCTTCATTGAAGGTTGTGCATCAGGGTTGGCAACTCAGCGTGTAAAAACCAACTGCCAATCATTAGCGGACTGGAGCTCCGCTGCGGTGACCCCTAACAGGGAAAAGCCGAAAGACACAACATCAGATTTGATATTTCCCTTCGATTGTTTAGTCTATTAATATTTAATGAAAATAATGTTAAGCCCAGAGGATAATTAATAAAAAATTAAAATATATTATGATTATTATTTTTAAATTTAAAGAATATGCATTGTGATATAATACCTCTATAAATGTTTTCAATACTAAAGAATATTTTCTGTCAATTTAAGAATAATATTAAAATTTTGATATGTAAGATTATTTGATTAACTCATTCACTTGAATGGAACTGAGAAAGTTTGCACTGTGACTACCAGTGGGTGGAGCATAAACCTTTTGATAAAATCAAATTATATCCTCATATTTCAAACAAATAAACATATCTCTGGAAACATAGGGGTTATGAAAGATGTAAAATGACAAACTCTTCCGCACAAACTATTTTTATCCTGGTAGTGCTATTTAGATTCTAGGTCTTAAACTGAATTTTATAAGTCACAGTAAACACAATCACTATTACATTTGTACTATTTTGTAAATAAATTACAATATCTCAGCAACTACTCAAGTTATACATATACTGTCAGCAGTATTTTAATCATCTAGTTGAGAGCTTTCATATGAGGCTAAAGAGTTCTTTTTGTGTTACTTGGCTGACGTGATATTTAGAAAAATGTGAAAATTATGTCTATATAAATTAATATCATTAAAACAACAGTTAATATCTATCTATTTACCTGCACTAGACAGCGATCAAATATTAATGCAGTTGAGTTGGCCATTGTGTAAGCTTTAAGATTAAATATTTTAAAACCTTGTGCATAGTATGGTTTTGGAATTATTGACGCAAATATGAACATGCAATATTTGATGCCTAGAGCCGTCAGTGGGAGTTAACTGCAGATGCACCTGGAGGCGTCACTCGGATGTAATGAGTTATCTACGTACATGGAATTGTTGAAATTTTCATCCTAGTAATATAAGGAATATCTAGACTGTCCTTCTTGTTCTATCCCACCAAAATAATTTAAATTTAGTTATGAAATGTTAACATAGACAGAACTTTGCAGTATGTATGTATATATTTTGAGAGCTTAACCATTTTTATATTTATGTGTATGCATGTATATGTATGCATGTGAATATATTTATTTATGGTTTACCATGACTTACCCGAATGGCAGTCAGTCAAACAGCTGATGGCCATAGTCATGGTTTCCAAGGGGCAGAAGATCAAACCAAGAGAGGTCAACAAAATTTAGCCTAGTTGCATGGTGCACTCAACAATTAGGTAAGTGATGTGCCAAGACTGTAGAGGGAGGTCATGCTGCAGTAAGGAAAAGGGAATTACCCCATTTCCTCAATGTAGTGCGATCTCGGAAATGGTATATTTAATGTGCAGGGGGTGTGGGAGGGGGTGCAGTCCACCACATGGGGGTGCAGGAGGGGAATGCAGCCCCCTGCAAATTAATAGAATTAACTTACCGTTGAATGCAGAGTTCAACAGTACATTACTGTGCATAGTAGGAGGTGAGTGATGCCACCTTCTGCTATGTCGACTACATTGAACCCGGGATTTAATGTATTCAGTTTCATTGTGGTTTACTATTTGGAATTTTGGATTCAACATTTTGGGTTGACATTGTATGCGATTGACCAAACTTGATTTGAAATTCCCAAATTCCCACAGTAAACCTTTATTTACATGTATATATATATATATATATATATATATATATATATTAATAAAAATAACTTATGCTACAAAAAAAATAAAAAATAAAAATAAAATGAACAAACCCCACGCTTGCATGATTTGCTTTTGTTTCTTTATTCATCAGACTAAAGAACAGGGCAATGCTTTCAAAATGTAACTGTACAATAATGCAACATGAATAATAAGAAGGTGTCAACTACCAATAAATGTCACTGTTTAGTAAAACAAAACTTAGTATGCAGAACTCTACTTATTAACACAAGCCAATAAAATCACACTGGACAAATTATATTAACTATTAAGTGCTGGAACAACCTGTATAACAGTCCTGTCAATGAAAGTGCATGAGAATGTATTAAAAGAACTGTCATTGAAGCCAATTAAGAGCACATTTCAAATTCAGGGTGTCATTCAGACCTGGGAAAAATTCAGCTCTCAGGCCTAACTGCCACTTCAGTTCTCTCACTTGCAATAACCCATCAGAGTCTCCGAAAAAATCATCAACTTGCTCCAAAATAAAAAAAATAAAAATTTGTCAAAATTATGGCAATTTACACTATGCTTCCCCAAGGCATTAGTTATGCCTTGTTCTTATTTCACTGTTATGTTCTTTAACTCTGTCACAGAGTTTCCTAATCATCTTCCCTATGTAAAAACAGTAACATGATGTACAAATGCCACAGTACACAACTAATGAACTATTACAGTTATAATAATATGTAAATCCTACTGTAAAGCTGCAATGAGAAAAAGTGTAAGAGTTGCCAGTGAAAATATAATTGCAGCAAATGCATTTACCACATCTAAACATGCCTTTAGGTTTCTCTATCTCGTTAATGATAGACAATAAAAATGAACTATCATTATTTTCAAAATAGGATTTTAAAGTCTTGGCACGTTTAAAAGAAAAACAAGAATCAGTACCCAAAATGTTGCAAAAATTAAGATCACTTTGGATAATTTTCCAATTTTCAGTTAATATATTTCTTAAGACAGAAGCATCTCTGCAACTTGGCAGGGAAAAACTAAGAGTACGGTCAATGGTAGCACAGTTTCTGCAGTTAGAAGGGAGAAAGCCACACTTTAGAATCGGTGCAGACTTAATGTATCTTGCTGTTTTAACTTCATTTCTAATAGAGCTGATTCAGTTAGCTGGGTAATTCTTCTGTAGGAACAATTCAGTCACAAAATCACATTCCTTTTCAGAAGTGGTGTCTTCACTGGACAATCTTGAAATTCTAATAAATTACTCTTTTACAACATTGTGTTTCATAAAAAAAGGATGCTGACTTTTAAAATCAAGATAATTATTCCTTAAAGTCTGTTTTCTGTGTATAGTGGAAGAAAGTACTCCTGTGTCCTTGTTAATTGAAATGTAGGTGTCAAGAAAAGATACAGAAAGCCCTTTTCTAGCTACAAAAAATTCCAAAAATCCAATACTTCCAGTGAGTGACATAATAAACAAACTAAGTTGTTGTTCACTACTCTCCCAAATAAAAAAGATGTCATCAATATACCTCCTGTACATTTTCATTAAATAAAACCCGGTAAATGAACTAAAGTATCAAGTTCCGATTCACTTAAGACTGAGTTGGCAAAGGTTGGGGCCATCTTGGACTCCATAGCTATGACTCTGACCTGTCTATAAATTTTGTTGTTAAAGTGGAAAAAATTGTTGTGTAACAATAAAGACATTAACGTGTCCAAGGTATCAATCTTCTTCCTGGTTAACTTTGCAAATTTATATAAAAAGTATTTGATATAATTCAACCCTTCTCCATGAGGAATGTTGGTGTAAACTGGTACCACAACTAACAAAACAAGAATACTTTTAGAAAAATCAATATTAGCTTTATATAGTTCATTGAGAAAATCCCAAGAGTCTCTAGTATAAAATGGTGTTGCTTGAACAACAGGATTAAGTACAAAATCAATGTGTTGAGCTATCCTCTCAGTTTTGGAGCATTTGTTTGAAACAATAAGTCTGAAGGGGGTGTTATTAACGTGTTTGTATATTTTTGGAATGCCAAACAGTTTGGCCAAACTAGGGTCAGGAGAATGCATACATTTTAATTCTTCAGTAGTGATACTGTGGTCTTTAGCTAACAAACTAAGAACATGGTCTATTTGTTAAAATGATGATGCACTACATCAATAGTAACTTTTCATAAAAATCATCATTGGTAAAGTGTAAACAATTTTGTTAATATATATGTTATGTTGCATCAAAACAATGCCCGTGCCCTTATCGGCTTTTATAGTTCTGAAATTATTGTTGTTAGCTAAATCCAAAAGAGCTTTTTTCTCATTTTCATTGAAATTAAACCATTTAACCTTAGAATTACTGGCAAGTGCTTTTCTAAAATCATTCTTACATACCTTCAAAAATGTAGCAAGTGTATTATTTAAAGGTGGGTTGCACAGGCTTTTCCTTTTAAGAACAGTAACATACAAAGAATTTCTGTGATTTTGATGTTGAGAGTAGTCAACTATTTGTGAGTTATTAGACATTTGTGAGCTGTTAGACATTTGAGAAATCACAGAATCAAGATCTTCAAAACCTAAACTAACTTTCAAATTAAGTTTTCTAATATAAAGTCTAAAGTCAAGTAATACGTTAGACAAATTAGCTCTCTGTGATGGTATAAACTTAAATTCTTTGCTTAACACTTTTAAGTGATCAGCTGATAATACTTTGTTAGATTAAACAGTGAAGTGAGTGTATTAACAAAAATAACATGAGGTTCTGCAGCCAAGAGTTTGTGATTCTCAGATAATCCATAGGAACAAGAAGGTGTTGCCACTGACTGTAGCAAACCATCTTGACAATCATTCTCAACTGCACTAACATTTTTACTAAACTCAGAGACCAAAGGAACACCAGAAAAAGTTCAGTTAAACACTAAGCTACTTTCTAGCTCTGCTACATGAAATATAGAATGACTGAGTAATTCATTCTCTGCTGAATGAACTATAGAATATCTGGGTAATTCGTTCTCTGCAATGAAAGATTCCTTGAGAGATGATAGTGAGGACATATTACACTCATTAGCAGAGAGCATGTTAACTCCCTTGAAGACATCATTAACTAACCCAGTGACAACATTAGAGAAGTTCTTAACTGACGTAGTGTTTATTTGAAGCTGCCTCTGGTGTGCATATATCTTGGCACTATAAACATATTCCTTTTGCCTCTCCCTCTTCCTCTCGCGCATATGTCTCGGTGCTATAAACATATTCCTTTTGCCTCTCCCTCTCCCTCTTGCGCATATGTCTTGGCACTATAAACATATTCCTTTTGCCTCTCCCTCTCCCTCTCGCGCATATGACTCGGTGCTATAAACATATTCCTTTTGCCTCTCCCTCTTCCTCTCATGTGAATTCTTCCACTGGGACTTGCATTCTGAGATATTACTCCCATGCTGCCAGTGGGTAATGTTTGGGATAAAAAAGATGAACTGGAAAGACCCCTTTCAAAATCATTGTTAACATCTTTATTAACTGAAATATCCTGGACTGGATTCACCTGACCATAAACAGCTGGAGCGGTATAAGTGGCAGACAAATGAGATGGAAAAGAGGAGTCGTGATGAGAGGAGTTGCCATGTGGAGGAGAAGGCACTAACACCTCGCTTACAGTTTCTCTGACTGTTCTAGTTTCACTCATAATATCATTGTCTAGCATAGATCTGTTAACAGGTTCTTATCTTTGATGACTAAAACTGCTTGACTCTATAACGATGTGAGGATTGTCGGGCTGTAAACCAGTACATGACATAGAACTCGCGCTAGGATTTGAATTAAAGTTTGTATGAGCATTGCCACTTACTTGGTAGGTGTTATTGGAATTGTAAACATTTGAAGATTAGTATCAAGAGTTCTCGTTTCCACGAGAAGAACCTGGAAAATTATAATTGCCTCTCACTAGGTAGGCAAACCCTGCTTGATACTGTTGTAGGCCCCTGTTTAATTTCTATCTTTTTCTGTTAACCACAGTGGCTGTGTACCTTGTAATCTTTGGGGAAATAGTATTGTATAGTTGCTGCAACACATAAACCTGTGGATGTTTGAAAACCATAGAGTTTAAGGCAGTAAGTTCAGACGTTAACTCTTCCAGTCTTTTTCGTTATCAGAAATAATAACTTTTAAAGCCCTAAGCCCTGCTTCATTGCAAATTCTACTAAGTTCCTTGTATAACTCGGGATTCATGGAAGTCCTGTTCGGGAACTTATAGACTCTTAAAGCTTTCCATACTATTTCTTGCAGAATGCAGAAATTTAAAAATTTAATATCTATCTCTATACTCTTAAACAACATTAACTTTTCTTCCAGCTTAAATATTAAGGGTTTGCATTCTGTAGGAGTGTAATCTGTCACACCACTAAAGTAGTTGTTACCATTGTGCATGTTAGGCTGAAAATCAGTAGGCAAAACAGATTGTTGTCTCCGTTCTTAGTCAACAAAAGAAGTAAATCATTATTAAGACCTTGCCTGTAATTAGAATCAGAAGGCATTTGGAGGGAATCAACTTGTTTGGCCATTGACATAACCGTTGGAAGCCCAAATGCATGACCATGTTGCTGATACACTTTAGGTAGGGAATTCACTTGTTGGCCTGTTGACATAATCATAGGAATTTCCCTACCAAAACCACATGTTGCATTATTCCGATACAAATGAAAGCTAATCATACAAGCTTGGGGTTTGTTCATTCGTTTTATTTTTATTTATAGGTTCATAGGTCGGTACTAGGCTATTGGCCCTAGGGCCTATACAAACCTAACCATAACAATTCCCTGGATATTTCTTCCCACACTGTTTACTTTCCTGAACCCCTGTCTAGCAGGGCGACTGACATGATCCCTGGGGTGAATTTCCTTTCTCCCATCCAATTGTCAAGGTTCCTTTTGAAGAGGACCAAGGAGGTGCTCTGCTTGACATGTATGGGCAGTCTGTTCCAGAGTCTGGGGAGTCTCTGGGTCAGGAACCTATCCCTCCAGTATGTTTTGTTCATTGTGATGACAAGGTTTAGATACCTGGAGCGTGTGGCTCTGAGGGATTGGGATTTCATTGAATGTAGCATGTCCAACAGCTCTGGGTTTGACATGGCCTTGTATGTTAAGCAGAGATTGCCTCTGAGTAGACGATATGCGACAGAGTATAGCTGGAGTTTTTTAAGTTGGTCAGCGTAGGGCATCTGCTTCAGCCCTGTGATTCTTTTAGTGAGGTATTTCTGTGACCTTTCCAGTTGTTGCAGATGTTGCAGATGTCTTGAGAGGTACATACCAAATGGGGCATTGTATTCTATAATGGGTCTAATGAGGGATGAGTACAGTGGGGCAATGACCTCCTTTTTTCTGGAGGAAAAGCCCTTATTGATGAGGTGTGCCACATAGAAGGATTTCCTGACTGTTGTGGTGATGTGGTTATCGAAGGTGAGACCACTGTCCACCTGTGTCCCTAAGTCTCTTATCACACTTTCGGTGTTTAGTGTACTGCCACCTATGTGGTAATTCACGGGTACATATTTTTTCCTAAGCGGGATAGCTATACATTTCTTGGCATTGAGTTAGAGCCCATGGCTCTGGCACCAAGCATCTGTTTCTGTAAGGCCCTTCTGTAGAGTATCCACATCATTTGAGGATTCAATAATGGCTCCCAATTTGCAGTCATCTGTGAACTTTGTTAGCCAGAGTCCCTTAGTGTGCGCCTGTACTTCAGAGAAGTAGATGCCAAACAAGAATGGTCCCAGGACTGAACCCTGAGGTACTCCACTTGTCACTTGTCTGGAGCTGGATTTGGAGTCAGCTACTTTTACAGTGTGGGTTCTGTCAGTAAGCCAGTTGGCAACCCATTGAGTGACATAGGGAATAATGCCCAGCTTAGTAAGTCTATCTATGATTCCAGACTGGGGGATGGTGTCAAAGGCCTTGGCAAGTTCCAGATAGGCTGTGTGGACCACCTTACCCTCGTCCACAGCTCTGGAGACTGATTCAAAGAAGTCAATCAGGTTCAGAAGACAAGATCGGCCTTTCACAAACCCAAACTGGGTGGGGTCCAGTGTTTGAAGGTTGCCAATGTCTTTGTTTATAAGTTAAATGATAATGTGTTCCATGGCCTTGCAGATCAGGCTCATCAGACTGATGGGGCGATAGTTCCCGGGATCCAAGGTGGATCCCCCCTTGTGGAGAGGGATAACTGTAGCTGTGTGCTACTCAGTGGGCATGAAGCCTGAGGTGAGGCTATGATTAAACATGACACCTAGGTGAGGTGCCAGTTCATTTTGTAGTTCATGTATTACACAGCCCAGGATGTCATCTGGTCCCATGGATGCTGTATTCTTAGCTTTGGATAGTGCATTTTTTACCTGTGTGGCCGTTATTACCGGAATTTGGCAATCTTCTGGTATAGAGATGGGCCATTTAGGGCTGTGTGAGGGGGTTGAAGTTGGCACTGAATTGATCTGCCAGGATATTGGCAATATCCTTGAGATCAGTATATTTAATGCCATTCTGTTGTAGCTCAGAGCAGATCTGAGCATTGCCATTTAGATTCTTAACATAATTATAGAATGCCTTGTGGTTGTCCTTGGAATCTTCGGCAATTGTATTTTCGTAACAAGCTTTGGAGGATTTTATGAAGGATCTCAGCTTCTTACTGAGGCTGGTAAGGGAGTTCTTTGCAGCCTGGGATTTTCCTCTTTTCTGCAACAGTTTCTTCCTTTTGTTGAAAAGTTTGTTTATGGCAGGGGACTACCAGATTGGCTTCCAATTTTTGGAGGAGAGCATCTTGGTTCTATCTGGGATGGCACGATTCATGCATAAGTGGATGTACTCGTACAGTGCCTTAGTGTAGGATTCAGCAGTCAAACTTTCAGTTCCCATCTGCATGGGTGTCATGAAGTTTGTCACTTCTGACTTGAGTAGCATGAAGTTGGCTTTGGAGAAGTTTTTTATGGAGGTTTCCTTACTGGGGGGTGGGGGTGGGGTGGGATGTGGATGTTAAGGGTGATTAGCCTATGGTCAGACCTGACCAACGAGGGGGCGACCATAGGTGCGAAGCATCGATTTCCCATGTTGGTAATGACCAGGTTTAGAATATTGGAGCCCCTGGTGGGACTATGGATTAGTTGATCCAGGGCGTTGGAATTTATGAATTCCAAGAACCGTTGTGCAAAGATGTTGGTACATGAGTAGTTTTCCCAGTTAATGGCAGGGTAGTTGAAATCACCCAGTATTAGGGTGTTTGGCTGTATCTTAATATTTTCCAGTATGTTTAGAAAGGTGTAGTGAGAATCTTGGGGCATGATGGGGGATCTGAGCAAGCTGCAATTTGGATTGCAGTCTTACTTAGTGTTAGTAGCACCTGGAGAATTTCAGATGCATTGTGTTGGGCAACTAGCCTGGTGGTGTGAATATCTTTTGTGAATATGGACACTCCTGCACCTTTAGTGCTACGGTTTGGTGGCCGTAAAGTGTGGTAAGAGTTGTAGCCTGGTATTGCAGGGGTGCTCTCTGGACCCTTGAACCAGGTCTCAGTTACTGCACAGATATCGATGTTCTCTATTTTTAGGAGTGCCTCGAGAGAGTGCATTTAGAGGTTTAGAATTTTAGCACTGAGTAGCATTTCCTTCAGAATTTGCATGCTTGTACCTGTCACAGTGGTGGTTTTGTCCTTTGAACCTTGCCTAAAAAAGGGACTATAGGCGTGGCAAGAGCTTTAGCCAGTAACCTGAATCCCCGAAGTGACAGGTGCAGACCATCTCTGGCAAAGCATTGTGGTTTGTCGATCATGTCGTCCCAGGCAGACAGATACTGGATCCCCTTTGAATGACACCAGAAGCTTAGCCAGTTGTTGAAGTCTGTCATTTTGTCCTTTTACTGTGGTATCATTCTGGGCAAAGGCAGGATGCTACTCAGGGCTAGGGTCATACCTGCCTGGGTCACATGATTCAAGAGCTCTTCCGTGTCTCTTTTCATGTAGTCCAGGGAGGTACATCTCAAGTCATTCACTCCAACATGGACTTTTATTTTTTAGTAGCAGAAGTTATTTTTATTAATAATTAATTATCTTGTGGTGTTTTTCAGTCTGCGTATAATCTAGATATATATATATATATATATATATATATATATATATATATATATATATACATACAGTATATACCCAGACCCATAAATCTATATATCTATCTATCTATCTATATATATATATAGATATAGATATGCACACCTAGAAACCAACACATATGTATTTCCCATTGCTTTATGTTTATCAGATTATCTATTGCCTCATTTTGTTTTTTTAATGTATTGTTCTTTGTTAAAAGTGTAAACATATTATGTTAAAGGTGAATGTAATACAACTGCTAGACAGGGGTTCAGGGAAGTAAATATTGTGGGAAGAAATATACACGGGGAATTGTTTGACTAGGCTTGTATAGGCCCTAGGGCCGATAGCCTAGTACCAACCTATGAACTGCTTAGAATATTAGTCTGTTCTTTATCTTAAAGCAAAAATAAAAAAATTAAAACTGAAATTATCTAGCTATATATCTCTCCCTATATATAATATATATATATATATATATATATATTTATATATATATATATACATATATATATATATATATATATATATATATATATATATATATATATATATAGTATCATCCATAATGACTGCTTAAAGAGGAAAGGTGTTGGTATTGCTTTAATATTTCACAATTGCCACATATCCCCTTACAATAAATCAATATCAAACTTCAGTCCAGCAGAGCTTATTACTTTCCTGAAAAAAAAATTATAAACAAGTATGTTTTTACATCCCTCCTGGTGAAAACACAGCTATACTGGAAGACATCTACAGTTTATATCCAGAACAATTCCACAAAAAATAATACTACTAGGTGATGTGTACATCAATTGGTTGGACTTTCACACAAATAATTAATTGCCCCACACATTATAGCAAGGCATCTAATTCCTTATTAGAATAGATCCTAGCATCAGACCCTAGCAAATATACCACCTCAGGTACAATCCCTGTATGTATACATCTCCCAAAGTATACAACCAGACATCTCACGCATCCACTTAAACAACATGTTTATAAAACAGCACACAACCTTTCCAAGTTTAACTTAAAATGTTTATTACTACCCTATCATCTATTAACTGGAACTTCCTAACTTTCCTGAATATGAATATCCTAAACAGCCATACACCTCCTAGGTGAAAGAGACTAAAACAAATAAAACAATCTGGCTGTCCAAAAGAGTAGAATGTTGATGTACGATAGAGAAAAAGCATGGAAAGGCTGCCAAAATATAACAATCACGCTAAAAAAGAAATGTACGAAGACAAAAAAATATATACTATAATAACAGAATATTAGTAAACACAGTCCTAAAATGCTCTGGACAGCCATTAAAGAAATCTCACAATAAAATCAACCCTAACCCCTCTCCCAATAATTCATCACTCAAAACCGCAGTACACATACACTCTTGTTTCATAGTGTAGCATCTCTAACCAAGGTTTCAAGCACATCTAATACTAATCCTGCCCAACAGCCACTTATCACCACATCCATTTTCACCTTCAAACGTCCACATCCTATACAAAACTCCTCTTTAACAAACTCAAACCATGCTCTACTTTAGCCGATTAACTTAAAAGCAAGTACCTAAAATAGCAGCCAATAGTCATTGCCTTCCCTTTTCAGTCCATATACATAGGTCAATCCAGGAATCCCAAATTCCCTCTCTGGGAAAAGTCACACTTTATCCTTCTGCACAAAGGAGAAACTTTAGCAGATGTTACTAACTTTAGACCTATAGCTATCTTCCCCCCCTCTTCAAAATACTTGAAAAATGTATTCAAAAATTGCTAAACTATCTCCTGCAGGAAAAACTCCTATCCCCCAGACAACATGGCCTCCATCCTTCCATAGTACTAACATTGCACTTCCAACCTATATAGATACCATTAATAAAGCTAGAGATAACAGCAAACTGGTCTCCTCCTTATTTTTAGACTTGACTAAAGCCTTTTCCACAGTTTGTCACAGCAATCTTTTACTTTGAATGTTGTCATTAGGTCTCTCCCAGCCCACCCTTCTATTGTTCAAAAGCTACCTGTCCAGTAGGTATTGGTCAGAAGAATGACACTCCACCCTGTCTCCATATGTTCCAGTCATGACCAGTATACCAGAAGGGTCTTTCTTTGGTCTTCTCCTCTTTAACATTCTCACCAAAACCTTCCTCACATGTACACAACAGCCCCATATATATTAGTATGAAGATGACTCCACACTCATTTGCACATCTGACAATGTGGCACACCTCCAAAAAAATACTCAGGAAGCTTTCTAACTCACAACTCATGCTCAAAACTTAAAAAAAAACTCCTACATTTTCTGCAAATTTCTCTCCCATGAAAAAAATAAATTTAAATCTTCTTTCTTGATAAAACAACCATTGAAGTCATTTCTCATAGCAACTTATTAAGGACGATAGTGGATAATTCTCTTAAATTTGACCTGCATATACAAAATTGCATAAGAAAAACTCACCAACAACTAGGGTGCTTTATAGATCCCAAAACGTTCTTACTGACACAACTAAACCTACACTTGCCACTGCTTGTCTCCTTTCCACTCTTCTTTATGGCAATCCTATCCTTACTAAACTCCAGGCATCCCGTACATCAAAACTTGAACAATGCTATAACAAAGTTACTAAATTTGCAGGAAATATCTCTTTTAGAACCAGCACTATGTACCACTAAAGTACCTAAATTGGTTAAAATTATATCACATAGCATATACACATCCTCTTACAACCTATAAAATTATCCAGAATCCATCTGCTTGTCCAGTACTAAATAACATTGTGCACAACTATGTTCCCAGTCAGTCATTGTGTTCCAATGACCAAAAACTTCTGCCTATCCATAAACCTATCAAATCTACAGGGCATTGTCTGTTCTCATACCATGTTGCTAAGGTCCGGAAGTCCTCATCTGTATCCATCAGGCCAATACCCTCACTTCTATCATTCAAAACCATTCTGAAAGACTTATTAGTCAAAAGTTGGCTCTGTTCTTGCTCAACACCAGGATAAACTGTATCCCTAAATGTGAACAAGTATCTATTCATGTCTTACATCTCCTTCCTCTCTCTTCTTCACTCACTTCCTTGTTCTATCACCTTCTCTCACCAGGCTTTCTTTCTAAATATACAATATGCCTGTTATCCTCTCACTTCAAATTGCAGTTCCCATTTATATTATACTAAGTTATATTTAATTTCTCTATAAACTGGCTAACATTTCTCTAACTATTAAATCATTGTCATTTAACTTGCATTTATTCTTAACCAATGTTTTCATATGATGTCTAATTTGGAACAATTATTTTAAATTCCCTTTTTTTAATTATTTTTAATGACTATAAGATTATTGCTTTTGAAATATTATGTAATACTTGGGAGCTTTTTCCCCAGGCCTAAGGTGAAAATGGGCTCCTACCCAGTAGGACTTTGCTGGTAATCAAATGTGAATAAATAAATAAATAAAATTACAGTAAACTGCTGATTTCCCTGTTTCTCTTCCCTCCTTCAGCTCTGTTCCATTTTCATGTCACTAATATATACCTTTTATTCCTTTTCCTTTCTATTATTTTATTGCCTGTTTAATGAGTTGTACAGTTTGTTTTGTGCTAATATATGGATGTCTAATTCATGTGACTAGCTGTTAGAAAAAAATGCAACATCTTTATATATGACTTATTAATACATGTCAAACAATACTGCCAGCTCTTCTACTTTGATAATACTCGCTCTAGAATATTCATGTCAATGTATTTAAATAATTCAATACATTTTGTTAAAGTAATGGTTATCCTTGCATACATTACTATGTACCAAACAACACTGACAACAATTTTCAGTCACAGACTTTTATCTACCTTTAAAAAGTAGAGAGTAATTTTTCTTTCAAACTCTGGAGATTGACTTATCACCAGTTTAAGCTTAGATAAATGGTCAAGAAGTATTTCAAGATATTTTAAAAAATAATTCTGCCAATATTTATTTTATATCAAGAAAATTAAATTCCTTTTTTACATGCCCCACCCTGTCCCTTTATAAGAAACCAGAATGTCAAGGGAACAAAGCATCAATGTATAAACAGCAGGGAAACTAAAACTTCCAGCACCAGGTCCCCCCCTGCTGTCCCACTAACACACGCGCTATCAACGAAACCCCAAAATAAGCATAAACCATCCCTCAGTGCAGTAACACGTCACACGTCAAATGAGTTCAAACATAAGTTGTTCTTCATTGCCAGATGATGCCATAAAATGTTTAAGCATGAAGCAGTCAGTCACCGAGAGACAACCACACCTCAAGGTTCTCTTCTAGATGCAAGCCAAAAGTAGCAAGAAGAAACTTGGAGGAATCCCAACGTGTATAAAAAACATGAGAAAAAGCAGATGAAAAACATACTCGTTTTTTACCTATTTTGCCATACTCCACAGCCCTCGCTGCAAATAAAATACAATTGACCCCCCCCAAATACACCTTATTCAAGCCACTTCACATCCATCACTCACAACCATAATCGTACTCAGCAACATACTAATAAAAGGAACAGTATTCGTAAGAGCAAAGGTCACATCATTATCTGGACTTTAATCGCAGGTGTCCTGTCTCAGCTCCTGCCTTCATAAGTGATATGTTCAAGCACCATTACCACTTAAGCCAATATAAAAGTTCAAACCATATTTAAGAGGTGTAACAGTTCTACAGATTAGTTTATTGTACCAAGAAGCCCGAGCTCTGCCCTGTATAGATTGCACCACCTCTTGACAAGAAACCAAGACATTAAGGCTTTTAGGAAGGTATACATGAACAGTGGGGAAATACAGACCATTTCTGCTTTCCTTTAATATATTATTTTCCCTTTATCCTATCACTGCACTAACTGAGCCCCAAATAGCAGCAGAGATTATTGATAGAACACCAATGGATCTCATTTTAGCCATGTTAAAGGCAAATTGCACCCTGTCCCAAGAAAAATCTGTGTCACGTTCATCCACAAATCAGCCAGTCACCAAGAGGTAATCTAATTTTTAGGCACTAGCCAACTCTGAGATGGAAGTGAGCAGAGAAAATTAAAGTATGAGAAGAGAAATGACATAAAATGAAAGAAAAACATAAATATTTTGTACATATATAACCGTGCGTCATAGTATCCCCTCTCAAATATGAAATTAATTTGACTCCCAAACATATCTCTTTCAAATCATTACAAGTATACCTTTCATAACCAGAATCAAACACAATATTATGTTAGTAAACAAGAAATTATTTTAAAAAAAGTAAAGTAGTATATTAATACTTTTATTTTGAATATAGGAGTTTTATTTATCTTTTTCTTTCAGAAGTAACATGTTTAAGCACTAGTGTTATTTATAAATATTTCAGTTATATATTAAACTGTTTATATTACTTTTGTATAGTAGATATAGTAGAATTTAAATAATAAGTTAGCAAGAACAAACAACCTATATTTACTTTAAAAGATGTTACCTTTTTAAGTCAACTGTATTGTTGAACAGAATACAAGTAACTGAAGTCCAGTAAGACACATTTTTATTTTCAGTTTACTTGATCTGTGAGGTCTTCAGAGACTTGTTGGAATAAGTGACTAGTTCAGTATTTTGTATCGTTTTTATGTCAGTCCAAGAAGCTTTGTCTAGGGATCTATTTAAAGTAGTTGCAGACCAGACCATCTCTTCTGTCTTGGGTTTTACATTGTTATTCTTCACAAAGGAAGTTGCTTCTTCAATCGAGTAGAATATTCTAGATCCAGTAGGTAAGTGTATTCTTATTCTTGCAGGGAAAACCATTTCAGATTTAATTCCATTTTGCTTAAGGAGCTTCACTAATGGCATTTCTTTCTGAATTCCATTTTTTTTCCTGAATAATCATTATGAAATCTTAATGTTGTGTTGTCCAAACTTCAAAGGAGATTTGTTTCCATCCTGATTTAAGAGCAAGTTCCTTATCTATAAAAGAAAGAAATGTTACAGTTATAGATCTTGGTGTAAATGAAGCAGAGGGTATAGGTTTACTCATCTCTCTATAAGCTCTTACTATACCATGCAACAGTTCTTCTTGTAAGTTTAACAGCCCAGGCACCCAAGTAGTTAAAAAAGCAATTGTCTTCTCCCTCTGCTTTTTCAGGTAAACCAAATATTCTTACATTGCATCTCCTTTCTGTGTTTCAAGGTAGTCTAATTTATTTATTAACCATGGGTTTTATTTTTGTAGATATTCAGTCTGTGCTTCCTCATTCTTTCTTCTACCCTTTACATGATTTAAAGCATTTCTATACCAGTAATTTTAGCTTAATGTTGTAGTATCATTTTTTGAGAATATCTGTTTGTTTTACACTGTTTTCTCTCATGCTTTCTAAGTTTTCCAGGACTCCATCTATTTTAAATTGTCATTCCAGAAGAGTAGAAGTTACTTGTTGTATGTCCTTCTTCAGTAAGGAGTAATCATGGGAATGTATAGAAGTACTCCTATCATCAAGGATATGGTACGTCTCCAAAGTACTTTGACAGGAAAATTCTGGAACATCTTCATGAAATTCGACAGCAGCATAGTGAACCTGTTTATAAGATTTTCTGTAAAGAATTTTTTCTTTTATGATTAACATTTTCCAGATACATTTTAAAGTTACTGCAGAGCTCTGAGAAAGTATTGCTTTCATTCAGCCATCCAGACTTTGTCTCCTGCAGACATTTTGGAAGTCTGTTACATACATGCTGATGTGCCCTCCAATGAGCATTAAGGCTTGTACCAGTGTGACAGATATGTTCCAAGAGAGGCCACATCTCTCTCCATATTGCAGAAAGCAAGGGCTCAAGTAGTAAGTGTTACCTTGATGACATCCTTGTGACAGAGGGTAATGATCATGTTCTTCAGAACAATCTATGACTGGCCCTGTGCCAGCTAAGGGAGTATAAATTCTTAGTTAATAAAGGCAGATGTGAGTTTATTGAAAAGAAAACTGCTTGTTGTGGACATATAACTGATAAATAAAGTTGCATAAATCTAATTATAAGATGGAGGCTGTATTAAAGACACCAAGAAAGCATAATGTCACATTTAGGGTCATATTTAGGACTTACAAAATATTACCACCGTTTTACCAAACTGAGTGCATTGTTACAAGGCAGAGCTACATAGGATTGGAAAATGGCATGAAAGTCAATTGTTTTGATAACTAAAGAAAAGATAATATTGGACCAGGGGCGAGTGCACTTTGATCCTTCCTTGCCTGACAGTATGGCATACAGTCCTTTGCTACTGAGAACAGGTGATCTGTGTTGCATGGACAGGCCTATTATGTTTGAGCCAAGGTCATTGATGAGAACTTAGTTTAATTTTGCCCCTTTTTAATTGTTAAGCTATTACTGTGATCTAGTATGCAAAGCCATTTAATCAATATTTCTGTGGCACTAAATCCACAGTGATGCCATTTCACCAGCTGACGCCTGTCATTGCATGTCATTGTTACTGAGTTGTGTACATCCTTTTTAGGAACATACCCTTACAAAACTGAATTCAAGACTAAGAATCATTTTAATAGTGTTGGACTAACATGCCTGACATAAGACAAAGTTCAAGAAGTCATCAGTACACACGCACTTGAAATGGTCAATAGAACAAGAGTGAAACAATTAACAGTAATTAGCTAATCCCCCCTTCCAAAAAAGGATAGGAAAACCACCTAGTTTTATTGTGCGTTTATGACACTATCATTAAGGTTTGACCTAAAAGGTAAACTTCATTGTCTCTTACATTTACAAAAATGAAGGACCAGTTATCCATGGGTCAAGGAACTCTTACTGTCTAGCTCAAAAAACAACATTTAGTTAAAACGTGAGAGAATGTCGAATACTACACATAACATATATTTTGAGGAATTGTAATTTCATGTGATAAACACACAAAGGTTTAGAAAAAGTATTGGACACAGTAAGATTGAGAAGGTTCCACAACAATTGACTTTTAATCCCTGGGAAAAGCTTTAAGTAATGCAATAATGCATCCATATTGACTGTGTGCGGCCACTGATGGATGCATTTTTCTTATTTGCTATGGCTCCATCCATCCATCCATCCACAGTCCATTTTTCCCATTTTTGCATATGGGTCAGGAGTCACTTCAACAGTAAAATCATCTCTAGACAAGGTTTACGTCACCAGGTGGCTAGCCGCTAAGGATACCAACTCTAAATTGCCAGGATGGATTTAAAAACCTTAGGAAAGTCAGTGGCAAGTGAGTATATACAATGTTCACAAGGGATGGCTCAATACAACAGACTGTTAGTGACTATGACCTACATCTAACGTCAGACATCCTTAAAATGTTTGTAAAGTTAGACAGAATAAAGCACATGCTCTGAAATAGGCCAGAAATCTCAATAATCACAGTTACTGAAGTGACTACACAGATAAGTGATACAGATATATTAATAAACATTTTGTTTGCATCAGATAGGCTGCCATCTAGAAACGGGTGTTCCATGAAGCTGTAGCTAGGCCTTGGTTTCCACTGTACCATTATCCATTAATTCCACAGTTTCATTCACTAGATACACTGATTTCAGCTAAGAGCTTTCAGTTTTATTTCTTATAACCACATCCAAGACGTGAAGTTGTAGCAATAGCAAACTGTGTAGCCTATAGTTCTTGGAAATCTCCTACCCTAAAGCATAACTAGTTAGAAGGTTGCTATAACATAAAGGAAAAACATGCCAGGCCCAAGTATCTCTTCTAAGTTGATTGTTGTGTTGTGATTTCATTTTGATTTCTGTATCTCCATTTCAGTAAGTTAAGATGAATGGATTTTTTTTCAAATACCTAAATGACATTTTTGTTAACAAGGACACATTGTGTCCAGTTCACTCATGGAGCTCATATGCTGTTTTACTAAGACAATCCTTTGGATATGTACTGTAATAAAGAAATCAGTCAAAATGGGCTCTAAATGCTTGCTTTAGAAACTCCAACATACTACATGGAGGTACTTATTTCAGGATTAGGTAATGTGCTGTACACTTTGTTCTTTTTATTTTGTTTCATATTGGAAGACTATATGGTAGACAGATAAAATCCAGAGTTGTTTTTGTTGGCTTACAGACAGATTTTTTTTCTTTCAGTAAATATTCCCCCTTCTAATAAATAATTCACGGCTTAGCTTCAGCCTATGTCTGCAGAGGGCACTGAGCCCTCAGATCCCCACCCCTTTGCATTGTTCTTGTGAGACCTGAAAATTTATCAGTGATTAAAATTATATTGTTACACATGATTAACTAAATATGTATTAGAGCATATATTCAGATGTTATGCTTCAATAAACTTATTAAGTATTCAAAAAACAGAGCACGTTTGGTTTAATCTTGGAGCCTGTTTGGGGACTCATAGCTAAAATGATTCAGACTGCCTTAGCACAGACTTCCAAGTTTTTTTTTTTACATCCTGTTATATTAACCAGAATCCAGCATGATGCATTATTGGCAAAAAAAAGACTCTATCACAATTAACCATTTAAAAGGTAAGTATTATGTTCTATACCAATGTGACCATTTATAGATCTCATAACATTACAAAAAGTTGCATCTTTGGGTGGGTAATGAAATATTGTGTAAATCATTGTATTTAGTAGTTCAGCCATGACAGTCAGCAATGAATGAGAAGTCTATAGCAAAAAACCTAACATCCATAATGTATCACTCTAAATGTAATTTATTCAGATTTGCTACGGAGCATGGCTGAAATATAACATATCTTAAAGCAAACGTTTGGTGCACTCTTGTACAAGTAGTCACATAGAGGGATCTTATGACAATGTTGCAGAATAAACCCACATAAGATAATATAATATTACATATTATGATGTATAAAACATCATAAGATATTGACGTGTATAACTTAGCCAGCAGTTTGGCGGTGGAGTTTAAAGCTATGTAATGTCGGACATGAGCCCTGTTGCATTACTAGGTTTGATTCTTCCATTTGCTTATTCTGTGACTCTAGGCAAGTCACTTACCTAGACATTTTTCCTAGGTCACCCTTGAAAAGGGACTGTGTGTCCAGTGGGGTAACATGCATAGAAATGAAAAGAAAACAGCACTGGAACATTTCTTTTTCAATCAGCTCAGGAAATAGTCAGTATAATTATTACAATTTTACTTGAAAGCAGGTACTGGTGTTTACACTAATGCAAAATAAAATAACACTGTTAATACAAATGTGGAAATGTAATACATTTTTATTTTTTTATTTCTAAAAACAAATTTCTAAATTTCATTTACAAAGACTGTGAAGGTGAACTACTTTAGTGTAATAGTTCCATAACACTGAGAGTAACTCATTATAAAGTCTACCCTTTATATTCTTGCCTTACTGCAACACAGAAAAACTTTTATAAAATATCTAAGGCTACCATTTCTGGCTAGATATTGGAAATGTGATACTATACAGCCATTACAAAATGCTGCATATGCCATGAGTCCTATTTTAGCCTACATGTAGGATGCATTACAGCTAGAAAGTGTTACACATAACATAATTCCCACATTTTAGTTCAGTGTGCAGATGATGGTACACAGCAGTGCCAACATAACAGAATTCACAGATAATTTTAAAATGATGGTTTCTTTTAAAAATGTCTGTTGTTACTTAAGATTAACTCTAAACAATGAGATTTAAATTTTGGTTTAATAGTTTGTGTTTCACGTATACCAGTCACACACTGCTGGTTATAGAGACTAATAAAGTTGTGTTGAATTAAATCATGCTATCATCCATTGTTAAGGGAAGATAATAAGGGTGATTATTGATTGGAACTCAGTAGTGCTTATTCTGAGATCTATCACTGTTCAATACTATGTGACTTAAGCTTCTATAGCCATGCAGATTCAGACCTCAGAAATTCAAGTGTTGTGGTGTGACTGGTAAATATCTCCTGCTGAAGCCTCCTTTGCAAGTAAACCAGCTAAAATCTCACATTAAAAATGGATAGAATAAGTCATGATTGACAACTTCAAGCCAGCTGTTGTCACAACTGGAATGGAAGAGGTAATTAAAATTATGTTGAATGAAAGAAGTGTGCAATATCAAACCCAGTAATTTAGATCTGCATAGAATTAATGGAAAGAGGGTTTTATCCAGAAAATCTGATAAATTAACAGGTTATAATGATATAGGGAAATAAGTAAAGAAGGTGTTTGTGTGTTTAACATGTTACAATGATATAGGGAAATAAGTAAAGAATTTGTTGGTGTGTTTAATACATTACAATGATATATGAAATAAGTAAAGAAGGTGTTGGTGTGTTTAACACGTTACAATCATATAGGGAATAAGTAAAGAAGGTGTTGGTGTGTTTAACTTGTTACAATGATATAGGAAATAAGTAAAGAAGGTGTTGGTGTGTTTAACATGTTACAATGATATAGGGAATAAGTAAAGAAGGTGTTGGGGTGTTTAACATGTTACAATGATATAGGGAATAAGTAAAGAAGGTGTTTGTGTGTTTAACATGTTACAATGATACAGGGAATAAGTAAAGAATGTGTTGGTGTGTTTAACTTGTTACAATGATATAGGAAATAAGTAAAGAAGGTGTTGGTGTGTTTAACATGTTACAATGACATAGGGAAATAAGTAAAGAAGGTGTTGGTGTGTTTAACATGTTACAATGATATAGGAAATAAGTAAAGAAGGTGTTGGTGTGTTTAACATGTTACAATGACATAGGGAATAAGTAAAGAAGGTGTTGGTGTGTTTAACATGTTACAATGACATAGGGAAATAAGTAAAGAATGTGTTGGTGTGTTTAACATGTTACAATGATATAGGAAATAAGTAAAGAAGGTGTTGGTGTGTTTAACATGTTACAATGATATAGGGAAATAAGTAAAGAAGTTGTTTGTGTGTTTAACATGTTACAATGACATAGGGAAATAAGTAAAGAAGGTGTTGGTGTGTTTAACATGTTACAATGATATAGGAAATAAGTAAAGAAGGTGTTGGTGTGTTTAACATGTTACAATGATATAGGCAAATAAGTAAAGAAGTTGTTTGTGTGTTTAACATGTTACAATGACATAGGGAAATAAGTAAAGAAGGTGTTGGTGTGTTTAACATGTTACAATGATATAGGGAATAAGTAAAGAAGGTGTTGGTGTGTTTAACATGTTACAATGACATAGGGAAATAAGTAAAGAATGTGTTGGTGTGTTTAACATGTTACAATGATATAGGAAATAAGTAAAGAAGGTGTTGGTGTGTTTAACATGTTACAATGATATAGGGAAATAAGTAAAGAAGGTGTTGGTGTGTTTAACATGTTACAATGATATAGGGAATAAGTAAAGAAGGTGTTGGTGTGTTTAACATGTTACAATGATATAGGGAAATAAGTAAAGAAGTTGTTTGTGTGTTTAACATGTTACAATGACATAGGGAAATAAGAAAAGAAGGTGTTGGTGTGTTTAACACGTTACAATGATATAGGGAATAAGTAAAGAAGGTGTTGGTGTGTTTAACATGTTACAATGATATAGGGAATAAGTAAAGAAGGTGTTGGTGTGTTTAACACGTTACAATGATATAGGGAATAAGTAAAGAAGGTGTTGGTGTGTTTAACACGTTATAATGATATAGGGAAATAAGTAAAGAAGGTGTTTGTGTGTTTAACATGTTACAATGACATAGGGAATAAGTAAAGAATGTGTTGGTGTGTTTAACATGTTACAATGATATAGGAAATAAGTAAAGAAGGTGTTGGTGTGTTTAACATGTTACAATGATATAGGGAATAAGTAAAGAAGTTGTTTGTGTGTTTAACATGTTACAATGATATAGGGAATAAGTAAAGAAGGTGTTGGTGTGTTTAACACGTTACAATGATATAGGGAATAAGTAAAGAAGGTGTTGGTGTGTTTAACACGTTACAATGATATAGGGAAATAAGTAAAGAAGGTGTTTGTGTGTTTAACATGTTACAATGACATAGGGAATAACTAAAGAATGTGTTGGTGTGTTTAACATGTTACAATGATATAGGAAATAAGTAAAGAAGGTGTTGGTGTGTTTAACATGTTACAATGATATAGGGAAATAAGTAAAGAAGTTGTTTGTGTGTTTAACATGTTACAATGACATAGGGAAATAAGTAAAGAAGGTGTTGGTGTGTTTAACACGTTACAATGATATAGGGAATAAGTAAAGAAGGTGTTGGTGTGTTTAACACGTTACAATGATATAGGGAAATAAGTAAAGAAGGTGTTTGTGTGTTTAACATGTTACAATGACATAGGGAATAAGTAAAGAAAGTGTTGGGGTGTTTAACATGTTACAATGATATAGGGAATAAGTAAAGAAGGTGATGGTGTGTGTAACATGTTACAATGATATAGGAAATAAGTAAAGAAGGTGTTGGTGTGTTTTACATGTTACAATGATATAGGGAATAAGTAAAGAAGGTGCTGGGGTGTTTAACACGTTACAATGATATAGGGAATAAGTAAAGAAGGTGTTGGTGTGTTTAACATGTTACAATGACATAGGGAAATAAGTAAAGAAGGTGTTGGTGTGTTTAACCTATTACAATGATATATGAAATAAGTAAAGAAGGTGTTTGTGTGTTTAACATGTTACAATGACATAGGGAAATAAGTAAAGAAGGTGTTGGTTTGTTTAACATGTTACAATGACATAGGGAAATAAGTAAAGAAGGTGTTGGTGTGTTTAACATGTTACAATGATACAGGGAATAAGTAAAGAATGTGCTGGTGTGTTTAACTTGTTACAATGATATAGGAAATAAGTAAAGAAGGTGTTTGTGTGTTTAACATGTTACAATGATATAGGGAAATAAGTAAAGAAGTTGTTTGTGTGTTTAACATGTTACAATGACATAGGGAAATAAGTAAAGAAGGTGTTGGTGTGTTTAACATGTTACAATGATATAGGAAATAAGTAAAGAAGGTGTTGGTGTGTTTAACATGTTACAATGATATAGGGAAATAAGTAAAGAAGTTGTTTGTGTGTTTAACATGTTACAATGACATAGGGAAATAAGTAAAGAAGGTGTTGGTGTGTTTAACATGTTACAATGATATAGGGAATAAGTAAAGAAGGTGTTGGTGTGTTTAACATGTTACAATGACATAGGGAAATAAGTAAAGAATGTGTTGGTGTGTTTAACATGTTACAATGATATAGGAAATAAGTAAAGAAGGTGTTGGTGTGTTTAACATGTTACAATGATATAGGGAAATAAGTAAAGAAGTTGTTTGTGTGTTTAACATGTTACAATGACATAGGGAAATAAGTAAAGAAGGTGTTGGTGTGTTTAACACGTTACAATGATATAGGGAATAAGTAAAGAAGGTGTTGGTGTGTTTAACATGTTACAATGATATAGGGAATAAGTAAAGAAGGTGTTGGTGTGTTTAACACGTTACAATGATATAGGGAATAAGTAAAGAAGGTGTTGGTGTGTTTAACACGTTATAATGATATAGGGAAATAAGTAAAGAAGGTGTTTGTGTGTTTAACATGTTACAATGACATAGGGAATAAGTAAAGAATGTGTTGGTGTGTTTAACATGTTACAATGATATAGGAAATAAGTAAAGAAGGTGTTGGTGTGTTTAACATGTTACAATGATATAGGGAATAAGTAAAGAAGTTGTTTGTGTGTTTAACATGTTACAATGATATAGGGAATAAGTAAAGAAGGTGTTGGTGTGTTTAACACGTTACAATGATATAGGGAATAAGTAAAGAAGGTGTTGGTGTGTTTAACACGTTACAATGATATAGGGAAATAAGTAAAGAAGGTGTTTGTGTGTTTAACATGTTACAATGACATAGGGAATAAGTAAAGAATGTGTTGGTGTGTTTAACATGTTACAATGATATAGGAAATAAGTAAAGAAGGTGTTGGTGTGTTTAACATGTTACAATGATATAGGGAAATAAGTAAAGAAGTTGTTTGTGTGTTTAACATGTTACAATGACATAGGGAAATAAGTAAAGAAGGTGTTGGTGTGTTTAACACGTTACAATGATATAGGGAATAAGTAAAGAAGGTGTTGGTGTGTTTAACTCGTTACAATGATATAGGGAAATAAGTAAAGAAGGTGTTTGTGTGTTTAACATGTTACAATGACATAGGGAATAAGTAAAGAAAGTGTTGGGGTGTTTAACATGTTACAATGATATAGGGAATAAGTAAAGAAGGTGATGGTGTGTGTAACATGTTACAATGATATAGGAAATAAGTAAAGAAGGTGTTGGTGTGTTTTACATGTTACAATGATATAGGGAATAAGTAAAGAAGGTGCTGGGGTGTTTAACACGTTACAATGATATAGGGAATAAGTAAAGAAGGTGTTGGTGTGTTTAACATGTTACAATGACATAGGGAAATAAGTAAAGAAGGTGTTGGTGTGTTTAACCTATTACAATGATATATGAAATAAGTAAAGAAGGTGTTTGTGTGTTTAACATGTTACAATGACATAGGGAAATAAGTAAAGAAGGTGTTGGTGTGTTTAACATGTTACAATGACATAGGGAAATAAGTAAAGAAGGTGTTGGTGTGTTTAACATGTTACAATGATACAGGGAATAAGTAAAGAATGTGCTGGTGTGTTTAACTTGTTACAATGATATAGGAAATAAGTAAAGAAGGTGTTTGTGTGTTTAACATGTTACAATGATATAGGGAAATAAGTAAAGAAGGTGTTGGTGTGTTTAACATGTTACAATGATATAGGGAATAAGTAAAGAAGGTGTTGGGGTGTTTAACACGTTACAATGATACAGGGAATAAGTAAAGAAGGTGTTGGTGTGTTTAACATGTTACAATGATATAGGAAATAAGTAAAGAAGGTGTTGGTGTGTTTAACATGTTACAATGATATAGGGAATAAGTAAAGAAGGTGTTGGGGTGTTTAACACGTTACAATGATATAGGGAATAAGTAAAGAAGGTGTTTGTGTGTTTAACATGTTACAATGACATAGGGAAATAAGTAAAGAAGGTGTTGGTGTGTTTAACATGTTACAATGATACAGGGAATAAGTAAAGAATGTGCTGGTGTGTTTAACTTGTTACAATGATATAGGAAATAAGTAAAGAAGGTGTTTGTGTGTTTAACATGTTACAATGATATAGGGAAATAAGTAAAGAAGGTGTTGGTGTGTTTAACATGTTACAATGATATAGGGAATAAGTAAAGAAGGTGTTGGTGTGTTTAACATGTTACAATGATATAGGGAATAAGTAAAGAAGGTGTTGGGGTGTTTAACACGTTACAATGATACAGGGAATAAGTAAAGAAGGTGTTGGTGTGTTTAACATGTTACAATGATATAGGAAATAAGTAAAGAAGGTGTTGGTGTGTTTAACATGTTACAATGATATAGGGAATAAGTAAAGAAGGTGTTGGGGTGTTTAACACGTTACAATGATATAGGGAATAAGTAAAGAAGGTGTTGGTGTGTTTAACATGTTACAATGATATAGGAAATAAGGAAAGAAGGTGGTGTGTTTAACATATTACAATGATATATGAAATAAGTAAAGAAGGTGTTTGTGTGTTTAACACATTACAATGATATAGGAAATAAGTAAAGAAGTTGTTTGTGTGTTTAACATGTTACAATGACATAGGGAAATAAGTAAAGAAGGTGTTGGTGTGTTTAACATGTTACAATGATATAGGGAATAAGTAAAGAATGTGTTGGTGTGTTTAACTTGTTACAATGATATAGGAAATAAGTAAAGAAGGTGTTTGTGTGTTTAACACGTTACAATGATATAGGGAAATAAGTAAAGAAGGTGTTGGTGTGTTTAACATGTTACAATGATATAGGGAATAAGTAAAGAAGGTGTTGGGGTGTTTAACACGTTACAATGATATAGGGAATAAGTAAAGAAGGTGTTGGTGTGTTTAACATGTTACAATGATATAGGAAATAAGTAAAGAAGGTGTTGGTGTGTTTAACATGTTACAATGATATAGGGAATAAGTAAAGAAGGTGTTGGGGTGTTTAACACGTTACAATGATATAGGGAATAAGTAAAGAAGGTGTTGGTGTGTTTAACATGTTACAATGATATAGGAAATAAGTAAAAAAGGTGTTGATGTGTTTAACATATTACAATGATATATGAAATAAGTAAAGAAGGTGTTGGTGTGTTTAACATATTACAATGATATATGAAATAAGTAAAGAAGGTGTTTGTGTGTTTAACATGTTACAATGATATAGGAAATAAGTAAAGAAGGTGTTTGTGTTTAACATGTTACAATGGTATAGGAAATAAGTAAAGAAGGTGTTTGTGTGTTTAACACATTACAATGATATAGGGAAATAAGTAAAGAAGGTGTTGGTGTGTTTAACATGTTACAATGATATAGGGAATAAGTAAAGAAGGTGTTGCTGTGTTTAACATGTTACAATGATATAGGGAATAAGTAAAGAAGGTGTTGGTGTGTTTAACATGTTACAATGACATGGAGAAATAAGTAAAGAAGGTGTTGGTGTGTTTAACATATTACAATGATATATGAAGTAAGTAAAGAAGGTGTTTGTGTGTTTAACATGTTACAATGATATAGGGAAATAAGTAAAGAAGGTGTTGGTGTGTTTAACATATTACAATGATATATGAAATAAGTAAAGAAGGTGTTTGTGTGTTTAACATGTTACAATGATATAGGGAATAAGTAAAGAAGGTGTTGGTGTGTTTAACATGTTACAATGATATAGGAAATAAGTAAAGAAGGTGTTGGTGTGTTTAACATGTTACAATGATATAGGGAAATAAGTAAAGAATGTGTCGGTGTGTTTAACATGTTACAATGATATAGGAAATAAGTAAAGAAGGTGTTGGTGTGTTTAACATGTTACAATGATATAGGGAAATAAGTAAAGAATGTGTTGGTGTGTTTAACATGTTACAATGATATAGGAAATAAGTAAAGAAGGTGTTGGTGTGTTTAACATGTTACAATGACATAGGGAAATAAGTAAAGAAGGTGTTGGTGTGTTCTACTTCATTTTCAACAAGGTATTCAATAAAAGTCTATGTAAGTGACTTGTACTTAAGTTAACAAGACCAACTCTAAAGGTGGAAAAATGGGGTCTATATTAATTTATCAAAGGTTCACTTCAGCAAACCTTTTTTCATTGAACCCTAACCATTGAATGTTCATTTCAGCGAACATTTTCATCGAAAAAAAACTAAACAGTGAAATTAAGCACTTGGCGAAAACAATACCAGAACAGACACCACAATATATAAAACCCACCAAAGTGGGTGGCTTTGCCCATCACACCCCCAACGTGGGGGGCTGCACCCCCTACACCCCCAAACTATATCTACCAACTCCAAGATTGTAATACAAATAGCAGTGCGTCCACCAAAGAATGCTCAAACAAAAACTGTCATAAAACATAAAAAGCCATCCTGAGCAAGTAACTGACTCCACACGACTTTGCTAAATCCTGTATGAATGGTAGTAATATCCAGGAGTATGCAATAAACAGGAGTTCAAGAAATTCACAGAAAAACTAGAGATAAAAACTATTTATTAACATAAAACAAAAGGTTAAGCACTTTCGTCTCAAACTGTAAGAGACTTCATCAGAACAAATATCACTAGTAACTAGATCCTTTATATAACAATATGTTACTAATTAAGGTGATTAAGGTATGGAAAGACTTAAAGGTACAGTACAGATTTAGCACAGTCATGTGGGGTCAACTCCAAGATTGCACTGCAGTGGGGAAAAGGCAAATTTGTGCTGCTGGCCAACTGCTTTCTTTCCCTACGTAAATTTTTCACAGATAAGAATGTTTGCTGAAACAAACATTCGATTGTTAGGGTTCGATGAAGAAAGGTCCACTTTAGTGAACTTTCGATAAATTAATATATATTCCTAGCAAAATGAGTAAGCAATTATTTGTAAGATAAATAAACAAGAGGGAGCAGTATAAGAAAATCACTCTGAAGAACAGGAAGTCATCCAAGTGATAGTACCGTACGGCTAGAATGTAGTATGGGATAGATGATTATTGTTCCATTTTAGTACTTCAATCTTTGGTGAAAATCTTTGCAAATACAGTCTATCTACAGGCTTTGAAATGTGTGAATATGTTGTTGTTGCTGTTGTGTCTTTCGGCTTTTCCCGGTTAGGGGTCGCCACAGTGGAACTCCGGTCCGCTAATGATTGGCAGTTGATTTTTACATGCCGAGTTGCCAGCCCTGGCATACAACCTTCAGCGAAGGTATGCCCTTTCAGGCATGTCTCCACGCGGAAGATGCTCTAGCTGAGAATCGAACCGGACAGTGTCTTACTATGAGACGACAATGCTACCGCAGCACCACCACTGCACACGGCCTAATTAATCATCTTCTATGTGGTTTAAGGAAGAGTTTTAGTGAAATTACTACATTGTATTTGGTCGGTAATCTAATATTGTCTTTTATGGACAACTGCACTATGGTTGTTGTCCTCTTCATTGACCTTTGCAGGAAATTTGACTTGGATGACAATGCATTCTTTAAAGAAGGTCTCTTCAGAACTGAGGCTGGCAAATGTCACATGTCCTGGTTTCACATGTGCCATGACTCCAGAACTTTATAAGATATACTATGCACCCACTCTTTCTGAATGAGTCATAGGGACCTCAAGGGTTCGTGAAGCTTACTTAAGAACTGGAAAACTGAAACTATTGCCCAGAAGTCAGTCCTTACTGACTTTACTAACATTTAGCACTGTATGTCTCAAATGCTTTTATAGTTGACGCAAGTCAAATGCCTCTCATGCACTTCAGGATGCAAGAAAGGCTCTCTAAGGATCTCTTTTACATCACCTAATAACCTAGGACTGACTAAACAATTTGAATTCATAACTGATATTTAACCAAACTCACAGAATTAGTTCTGTGATACCAACCCAACCAAACTTTGCTACAATGTCATATGGGTGATTACTTCTAAAATTAGGTAGTCCAAAACAAGATAATAGTAGTCCATGAATTTGAATATGCATTATCTCTAATTGTTTCACATTTTCTCCTACAAAGGATCAGGGTTTGTAAATACATATTACTCTCAGACTAAATAGGGCATCACCATTAATACTATAAGAGTTGAACCTGCTTTCAGTTTTAGACTGGATAATCCAGCATCTTAGAGCTCCAACCTACAGGTTACTGCATTTCAACTTTTGCCATCCTTTGTTTCATATACACAAAGTTAACTCAGTTAGTCTGCGCTAAGATCCCCAAATCAGAGACTCCTTAACTTTAATGCATCTTAGAGCCAGGCTGATCATCACTGCATTTTGACAATTCCTTCAGAAAGTACACAATTAACCTCAAATGTTTTTGTTTAGGGCAAAGTTTTTTTAACATAACTCATAGGAGGCCTTGTGCGATATGTTGAGACAAAGCCGGACTCATTTTTAACTTTTCTCTTTTGTGAGTAATTATTCATTACTTATACATGTCTATGGCTTTACTCATGTTAACTTAATAGCACATTTATTCGCTATTCCATATTATTTTACTGTTGTCTTCATTTTTATCTGCGTATTGATGATGTATCTTTAGTTATACTTTAAACTATATGCATATAATTGATTGTACTGATTGCCTTAGTGTTAAATGGTTGATTATTCAGTATTTTAAATCATATTATTTCTTTGGAGTTGCCTTTGGCCAGAATAGCAGCTTTTTGCACCATATTCATTGATCAAGTTATGAAATACAGTATAAACAATTCAATAACTAAATGAGTGAATAATGACTTGTAATCAAGTCTGAATAGCGGCAAAGATTAAGGAAATGCAAATTATGTCTCAAATACACTGCAACCATACCATTAAAACTATTATTGACCTGATAGCAGAAGTACCAGGCATCTGTCTGAAATCATGACAGTTTGACTTTATAACTGCACCAGCTTAGCCCAAAAGGCCAGCTTTGGCGGGAAAGAATGAATGCATAATGAGGTGGTCTCTTCTGACCGGCAACAGAGGCTGAAGTTAGTGCTGCCAAATGGCTTTGTTTCAGTGGGCACCGGGAGCAGGGAATGTGCATTTAACACAAGCATAGGTAAGGCTGCTCAAAATGTCTTCCTTTTAGTGGGCATTGGGAGCAAGGAACGTGCGTTTAACACAAGCATAGGTAAGGCTGCTCAAAATGTCTTCCTTTTAGTGGGCATTGGGAGCAAGGAATGTGCGTTTAACACAAGCATAGGTAAGGCTGCTCAAAATGTCTTCCTTTTAGTGGGCATTGGGAGCAAGGAACGTGCATTTAACACAAGCATAGGTAAGGCTGCTTCGAATGGTTTCCTTTTAGTGGGCATTAGGAGTTGGGAATGTGCGTTTAACATAAGCATAGCTAGGGCTGCTCAAAATGTCTTCCTTTTAGTGGGCATTGGGAGCAAGGAATGTGCGTTTAACACAAGCATAGGTAAGGCTGCTCAAAATGTCTTCCTTTTAGTGGGCATTGGGAGCAAGGAATGTGCATTTAACACAAGCATAGGTAAGGCTGCTTAGAATGGCTTCCTTTTAGTGGGCATTGGGAGCAGGGGAATTTGCATTTAACACAACCAAAGGTAAGGCTGCTTAGAATGGCTTCCTTTCAGTGAGCATTGGGAGCAGGGAATGTGCGTTTAATACAAGCAGAGGTAAGGCTGCTCAGAATGATTGTCATAAAATTGCAAGCAGTGTATCTGAAACAGAAGGAAAACATCTCCTGAGTCCCAGAAGGAGTATATAATCCTTCCTGCAGACCACAATGGGGAGAGTTCACAGGTGTTGTTAATAAAGGAGTGTTGTGCGGCAGAAACAGGATAACAGGAAAAGTGACATAAGTGGCCAGTAAATCAATAAATAAATAAATAAAAATTACTAAGCATTAAGCAAATTGCAAAGGTGAAGGTGAGGACAAAATCAGATCATCACTGAGACTTCAGACTGCAATACAAAAGCAACAGTGTGTTACAAATCAGCGTTGTCGCCTCACAGTAAGACACTGTCTGGTTCGATTCTCAGCTAGAGTGTCTTCTGCGTGGAGACATGCATGAATGGGCATACCTTCATTGAAGGTTGTGCATCAGGGCTGGTAACTCGGCACGTAAAAATCAACTGCCAATCATTAGCGGACCGGAGTTCCGCTGTGGCGACCCCTAACCGGGAAAAGCCAAAAGACACAACAACAACAACAACAACTACAACTGAGACTGCAGACTGCAATACAAAAGCAACAGTGTGTTATTGGTGTATAAGGAGATGTGTTATCAAAAGAAGTGATAACACAAATAGTGATAATTCATCTAGAACAAATAGTACATTCGGCATGCCAAATCTCTAGAAAAAGTGTGGGTCTTGTAAGACATCACAGAAAGGCAAATAGAATTATGCTGATTCTATAGATGGACTTCTGTAAGAGGTACTTTGCATATACATCTGAGAAAGAAAACTGAAGTGGTAGATGCATGAAACTGTGAAATATGAAGTGCTTAAAAAAAGACTAGACAGAAGCTCTCAAAGCAAACAGATCATGATATGAGGTAGAAAGACAGACTCATATCAGGAATAATTTTACAATGGGGGGATTATATTCATGCAACACCTTCCCACAGAGGTGATAACTTGGAAACTGCACAATAATTAGAAAAAGATGTGGTAAATTCAAGGAAACAAAGGAAAACTGCAATGAAGGAAGACTTCACAGAGCAATAGAAACCTGCAGGGTTAATCACAGGTGGGTAAGAGGGAATCGTAATTGGTTAAACAGTGTTTAAATACTGTCACTTTCCATGAAGTAGATTTTTACATTTTTACATAATAAGTTAAGTTAGCAGTACTCAAAATTGTTTGTAAGTATGTCTGTCTGTGTGAGCTTATACATCATGTAATGGACTGGCATCGCATCAAGAGTTACTTCTCTGCCTTGTGTTCACACTGCTTGCCTTGATAGGCTCTGGCTGCCCTGCAACCCTGACTACGATAAATAAGGCATTAAAGAATAAATGAATTAATTAAATGGTGCATGCTTATATTTGTTTGTCAATCAACTTTGGGAAATAAGGCTTACATACCATTTTATCAGCTAAGTATTCTATTTACAGGGGTTGAGTCAATTCATTAGTGGCTCCAACACACACAGAGTAATGCTATCAGGGCAGGCTGGACAAGCTATTCGAGTAACATGCCCTGGTGCCAGGAACTTCATTTATCCAGTATCCATGTAATGGTGTTTGCCTCTGGGAAGATTATTGGCTTTTCTTTGCATTCCCAGTTAAAGAAGACCAGTTTTCCAAGTGCTCAAAGCTTCCTTCCTTACCCAGTTATAGCAGTATGCATATCCCTCTTTACTGGACAAGGAATGACTTTTTTGTATAAATAACACCACAAAACAAAATTAGGTAAAAATACAACCACAGAGAGGAGGAAAAGTCCAAGAAGCTTTAATATATCTTAGCATCTCGGCTTCACAAGCCTTCAAGAGATAAAATATCATACATACGAAATCCCTTATATAAAAACATCAATTAACATTTCAATTAACACATTACATGAAGCTCCAATAGAAAAGCACGATTCATCACAGAAACACCCTCCAATTACATTCTAGGTTTAAACCATAAGGTGCTAGAGTTTCAAACTTTAATATGTACACCGTCTCTTTGCACAACAATCCTTTCGTTGTTTCAGTCTCATCTAATCCTTTAGCATTTTCTAAAATAGTGCCCCTCAAACATAGACCCTCCCCGCCCATAACATGTAATGCAAACATAGACCCTCCCCGCCCATAACATGTAATGATGTGCTATGGGACTTTCAGTTATCTTGTTTTAGTATCTCTGAGATGCTCTTGCATTCTTATTTTAAATTACCTCTTAGTTTCACCAATATAAAACAAGTTACAGGAGCATCTGAGTGTATAAACTACGCCCATAGTATTACAATTTACACATTGTCTGGAGGGATAGGTCACATGATTTATCTTTTCTAAAAAAGGGACTACATATTGACAGATGGAGCACTTCCTGCATGGAAAGGTCCCTATAAATTTTGGTTCTACACATAATTCTGTTTTTGGATTACATTTCAATTTTTTTGCAATGACTCACCAATAAGAAAACTGCTGAAATACTAAGGAATTCTCAGGAAAGTCCCAGTGGATTCACTGCTATAAATAGGGAATGGTTGTGTAGGGCAGCCAGGAAGGGCAAGGAGCAAACAGAGGAACATGGAAAGACAAGACAAAGTGAAGACTGGAAATGGGTGCAGCAAAAAGGGCATTTTTTGGACAGATGTTTTCAAAGAAGGACAGAGATGAAGCAAGAAAGGGTAAAGTATGATTAGGAAAGGGGTGCAGGTATAGTAATGGGAGTCAGACAGACAGAAAAACAGGCAACAACCAAACGAGGAGTCAGATGTTGAAACAAATGTGGGGATGCAAACAGGAGAGACACAGATACACATAGCAGGGCAATTGGTATTGGGAAGATTGGTAAAAAAACTCAGAACCGAGTGAAACACTAGGATAGAGAACATTATAATAAGGGACAGAGAGGTGTTACAGATAACAGTCATACTGTTCAGTGCCACACTCAGCCAGAGGTTGGTCACCTTTATGACTGATCTCCCAATTGAGCTTGGCTTCTAGTGACTGATGGACATGGTGAGGAAACGTTGTGACTCTGCCAGTCACAAAAGGATGTATTCCATATCAAGCTGCCAATCCACCATCATTGCATCATCCAGCTCCTGCTGTTTTACATATCTTGACTTACAGAGGGATGCCAAGATGACGAGCCACCACCCTTCACTGCTGCAAGACCACCAGAGGCCACCACAGACCATTGATAAATGACCAAGAATATAATAAGAAACAGAGCAGATTAATTGAAAAACTGTAGACTGTGGCAAGATCTTGCCTGATGCAAGAATACCTGTTGCACTAAGAAACAAAGAGAGCAAGATCTCAAGAAAAGAGTATAGCCTGGTGTTATTGTTGGACATAATGACCCTGCAGAATGATTTTAGCAGTATGGCTATAGCTGCAAGAAAGACAAACCCAAAATCTGAATAGATTCCCGCAGAGCTCAACAAAGTAATTCTGGGAGGGCATTATGTGCTGTGGTCAGCTGAATAGGTTGTATCGACAATGTCCATTGCCAAATAATTAACATTACAAGATGAACACATGGATTTTTGGCAAAACAAGCTAGATAAAGCTAGTTCACAGCTGTATACATTCAATGCACCATTAGAAATGTATACCTTTTTCAGAATACTCTTATGTTTTTTTTTTTTTTGTCTGCACAAGATGTATTCCAAAGAGACATGGACAGAACTATGTCATGTGTTGGCGGCATAGTTAATATAGCTTATATGAAGCTCATTGGCTGAAAAGAAACTGGACAAGAATTAAGAGTAGTCAAGCTGTTAGCAGGATAACACACTGTAATCTGAAAAACCAGATTTGTGTGACATCATTTTATTATACGAGTCATTTTCCAAAAGGAGAAGCTTTTAAACTTATGGTTTAGAAATTGGGAGCCATTATGATTTTATCAAAGATGGGGACAGGCAGTCTCCCACAATATTTCCATGAATAATCTAATGCTGATCAGAACATATGCCTAATAAGTTAGAGATCACTGTTTCGTTAAGAAAGCTTAACAAATTGAGTTTGAAATACTTAAACTGAATTGTTCAAAACTCAGGAACATCAAACCAGTAATATGTAATAAGCCAAGAAAACTAGACAACAGAGACTCCTTATTAAGTAGAATCATGCCTCTGTAAAGGGTCTATCCAGATTTATAATCCTGTGGGCAAACTGCTGGGCTGACTTTGAACTATTTCAGTTTGTCAGATATTTTGGTAGCTATTTGTGTTAGAAAACTAGGCACTGTTTTGAAGAGCTTCTTTTGCTCCTGGTTGCTGTATGATGAAAGACTCAGTTTGCATAAGTTTAGGAAGCTGTGAGGATATCGCATCTACATGAGGGTTGCAGGAGAAAAGTTTCTTCTTGTGTGAGGAAATGGTGCAAGTTAGTGACTTATTGATCCATTGTGATTGATGAGCATTTCCTTGATGGACGTCTTGATCATTTATTGATGAAGCCTTTACAAATTACTAAAGAGGATGTTGTTGAATCTGTGGCTGCATGGCTTCAAAGTTCATTACTAACCAGGAAAGCAGATTTATATTGTGGCCCTATCTAAAAGAAAAAAAAGAGTATCTTTTGCATAAAGAGTGGGCTGCCTTTAGAGTTATTCCACGATTGACACGTTTGTCTAATTTATTACTAGAGATTAAAGCGTAAACTCTTAAAGACAGAACTCTAGCTGCTCATGGGAGCTACAGTGAACGGCTGACCTGACCAGTTACGAGCAGCACATCTCTATATCATATACTATGTTATCATTACTGGAATGAAGTCTGAAAAAGGGAATATTCTTAACCAGATTACACAGCATGCTGCAGAAAATCCATGACTTACACTTCGGTATAGTTAAGTGTTGAGCGAGAAAGAGCTTGAGACATTCACTGTTGACCAAAAGATGCCAAAGTTACATATGCAGCAAGTTCCATAATCTAAATCTAAAAGACTAAATCTATTTCAGATCAGAGATGATTTATTTATTTTATATTTGTTGTCTGGGTTAGACTGAGCTAGTGGCTCATTTTCAGCGGAGACCCGGGGAGAAAAGCTCCTCAGTAAGATAATATTAATACAAACATCAGTTACAGATCACTTACAATTACGTACAGGGTATATACTCATATAAAGGTATGGTAGAAACATCAGTTACAGATCACTTACAATTACGTACAGGGTATATACTCATATAAAGGTATGGTAGAAACATCAGTTACAGATCACTTACAATTACATTACAGGGTATATACTCATATAAAGGTATGGTAGAAACATCAGTTACAGATCACTTACAATTACGTACAGGGTATATACTCATATAAAGGTATGGTAGAAACATCAGTTACAGATCACTTACAATTACGTACAGGGTAAATACTCATATAAAGGTATGGTTCCTTCATAATACATAATGAGGTTTCACAAGACATCTATACACGATTCCAAATGGTAGTGCAGTGGTGATGACAAAACAGGAGGTTATACACATAAATCCATTAAAACACATTGTGTAAGTACATTAGTACCAAAGGAGGATGTCACATTTGTGAAGGTTAAAGCTAGTAGGTGAGAGAGGAGGAGACACAAAGAAGAAAGGAGTGATTTGAATTCTGGAAATGGAGGAAGAAAGGAAGGGAGGAATGGTGGACTGAAGGGAGAATGAGTATTAGAAGGAGAGATATAAGAGGAGAGATCAGTTAGAGTATATCTGAGTCAGTGATGGAGGACAGGAAGTTGGAATCAGAGAAGGAGGGGTATTGGGGTATTGGCTACTAGGATATTTGAATTGTTTCATTACTACTGTAACATTTATTTTCTGATTTGGGTTGTTTCCCAGGTAAACGCTATATCAAGATTTTGCCTGAGGCAATACTTACACCTTCACACTCTAGACAAGCCACATGAGAACTACTTTAAATCTCAATCCCAAGCATTGCTTTCTAGTCTTTTTGTTTCTCCCCTTCTTCTCTTCCTCTATTCTGCTGTGTTCGTGTCATGTCTAACTAGCCTCCTAAGCACCCCTACCATAATTCCTTTCTCAGTATTTGGAAACAGTACACAGTGTTTGTATGGAGTGAAAGACAGTGTCCTGTACATGCCCTTTATTACTGTTGGTCACTATGCATTGATACATTCTGCACCTTTTAGGGCTACTTTGTGTTTTGCATAGCTTCAGACTAGTCCATTTGAATCAGTGCTCTAGTGCAATTAAGTTTTGCAAATAATAACCAAGTAATTAAATGAAATACTCTGTGACTCAAAGAATACATTTCCCAGAAGTTGCTAAAACTTAAAGGCACTATAAGAAATATAGAAAGTGCAGTGTTGAAAAGAAATTGTGGTAGGTATGGATTTTGGGGGTTTGTCATTTCATGTACTTCAGAGGTTTGGCAATTTATCACAAGTAGACTGATATATTCACAAAGCAATGGTCAGTTGAAAGAATGACAAAAGCAGTCAGGAACCTAGGCAGTTCATAGGTTCATAGGCGTGTACTAGGCTAATGGCCCTGGAGCTGAGCTTTTACAAGCCTAGCCCAAAAAACAATTGCCAGGGCACCATGCCACCCAATGTTAGTTCACAGTGCCCATAGCCAGTGGGGAAAGGAGCTCTGATTTAACTACACCACATAAGCCATCGCTAGGACATCCTTAAACTTAGCACAATAATGACTAAAGGTATATTTGTACCCAAGGAAGTTATTGTCCCTCTCTACTCTTATCTAGTGAGGTCAATAGAAGAATATAATACCTCCTTCTGCATATAAATATCCAAGCTTATTGTCCAATTTGAAAAAAAAAAGATTCCTACCAAAGGAAATCTTGGTTATAACCTCCATAAGTTATTATTTATGAATGAAAGCTCTTTCACTCTTTTTGGCTCTTATGGATTTCTCCATCGGGACTACATTGCTAAGCTTTTTAGTCAATCAATGACTTCAACATGGTTGGGCTATTAAATGCATAAAGAATGAGTGATACTATCAAATCCTTCTCCAAGGACCTAAATCTACAATGCAGTATTAACAGAGTGTACTGGTGGAATAAATATCTATCTCAAAGCATGCTCTGTCTACAGAAGAACTTTCTACTCCATGTCATAGTACCTCCCTAACTTTCTGTAAAATATTTTTGTTCTAGATTTTTCTCCTTCCTGTATAACTCTACATCTCCACGCCTAGTTTCCCTTGTCCATCACTGGTTCTACTAGCCAACATTTCACCCCCCCCCCTTCAGCCTTACTCAGTAGAGCTGGGACTGAGGCAGAACTTAGAGAGTCTGAGGGTCTGGCTATTCCCATCTACTAGTGGGTTCAACATTTTGCCCTACCCCATTACTCTCTGCTCTTTTCTTGTCACTTGTAGTATGTCTGAGATCCTGGTGTGTAATGTGAGGGGAGGAACATCTCTCCACCTCTGCTTGTCACTTGTAAGATATCTGATAGCCTGGTGTGTAATGTGAGGGGGGCACATCTCTCCACCTCTGCTTGTCACTTGTGGGATATCTGATAGCCTGGTGTGTAATATGAGGGGGGCACATCTCTCCACCTCTGCTTGTCACTTGTGGTATGTCTGAGAGCCTGGTGTGTAATATGAGGGGGCCATATCTCTCCACCTCTGCTTTCCACTTGTGGTATGTTTGAGATCCTGGTGTGTAATGTGAGGGGGGCACATCTCTCCACCTCTGCTTGTCACTTGTGGGATATCTGATAGCCTAGTGTGTAATGTGAGGGGGGCACATCTCTCCACCTCTGCTTGTCACTTGTGGTATGTCTGAGAGCCTGGTGTGTAATGTGAGGGGGCATATCTCTCCACCTCTGCTTGTCACTTGTGGGATATCTGATAGCCTGGTGTGTAATGTGAGGGGGGGCACATCTCTCCACCTCTGCTTGCCACTTGTGGGATATCTGATAGCCTGGTGTGTAATGTGAGGGGGGCACATCTCTCCACCTCTGCTTGTCACTTGTGGGATATCTGAGAGCTTGGTGTGTAATGTGAAGGGGGCACATCTCTCCACCTCTGCTTGTCACTTGTGATATGTCTGAGAGCCTGGTGTGTAATGTGAGGGGGCATATCTCTCCACCTCTGCTTGTCACTTGTGGGATATCTGATAGCCTGGTGTGTAATGTGAGGGGGGCACATCTCTCCACCTCTGCTTGTCACTTGTGGGATATCTGATAGCCTAGTGTGTAATGTGAGGGGGGCACATCTCTCCACCTCTGCTTGTCACTTGTGGTATGTCTGAGAGCCTGGTGTGTAATGTGAGGGGGCATATCTCTCCACCTCTGCTTGTCACTTGTGGGATATCTGATAGCCTGGTGTGTAATGTGAGGGGGGCACATCTCTCCACCTCTGCTTGTCACTTGTGGGATATCTGAGAGCCTGGTGTGTAATGTGAGGGGGGCACATCTCTCCACCTCTGCTTGTCACTTGTGGTATGTCTGAGAGCCTGGTGTGTAATGTGAGGGGGGCACATCTCTCCACCTCTGCTTGTCACTTGTGGTATGTCTGAGAGCCTGGTGTGTAATGTGAGGGGGGCATATCTCTCCACCTCCTCAGCAGCTCAGTCCTCTCCTCATCCTATTTCCTCCTTTGACACACAACTCTTAGAATAATGTATCATTCCTTCCCCGGGGATTGTCATAGGAGATGCCCACAGAACTATCCACCCTCCAGGGATGGAAATGTACATCCCTCCATGTGGCTTCATCAGGGGTCCAAACTGGTAATCAAAACCAGGTTGACTGAGCTGTAGTCAGGACTTTATCCCTCTGTGCCACTGGAGTGGCCTTCATTAAAAAAATTGTTGATGAGTGGCTGGGAATTCAAAAGTTCACAATTATGCTGTCCCCTTTTCCCTTTATTAATAGACTGTGCTAAAAAAAGAGACTTGCATTTGATAGGCTTTTAATCATCTACTGGACTGAGTTGCTTAGTATGAATCTATGAACCTATGCCTTTATGTATATGTACATATACAGATTGCAAAATTACACGAGAACACAAAAATTGCATCATGATTAGAATTTGACCTGATGTATTTTTGAAATCATTTTATTTTAATGTTACCAGCCATAATATGTTTGCAAACAACTTATTATAAATTATGAAAAGACTTTGGGCTGTCAGAAAGTTAAGTTCCCACACTATGGAAAGTCTCACACATAATTCCCCTACACAAAGGAGGCTCCTCCACAGATCTAACCAATTACTGCCCCATAGCTATTCTCTCGTCACTCTCCAAAATACTAGAGAGATGCATTCATTCTCAAGTCTCATATCACCTCCTTGCTAACAACCTCCTCTCCAACACACAGCACGGTTTCCGACCTAACCATAGCACCACCACCGCCTTACTCTCTTTCTCTAACACTATCCTACAAAATAAAAATGCAGGGTATCTCTCCTCAGCTACCCTCCTAGACATCTCTAAAGCTTTCGACATGATCCCACGCAAACAACTCATCTCTCTTCTCAATAACCTATCCTTCTCTCAACCAGTCATCAACTAGTTTCAGAGTTACCTATCTGACCTCCAAAAAGCAGTTGTTTGGCAGGACAACCTATCCCTCCAACTACCAGTCTACATAGGGGTTCCCCAAGGGTCATCCTGGGACCTTTATTGTTCTCTATTTTCACCAATAATCTAGCCTCAGCCACAACACATGGCACACACATACAATACGCAGATGACTCAACCATCATCTGCACAGCCCACTCCTTACCCGAACTGCAAAACGTCACACAAGAAACATTTTCCTCTATTGAAACTTGGTTATACGATGCCCAACTAATACTCAACCCAAACAAAACAAAATTACTAATCTTTCAACCCACCAAACTTACCCTAGACAGCTCTCACTTTAACATCACAGCAAAAGACAACACCACCATCCATCCCACAGAACACACCAAATTGCTAGGAGTAGAAATAGACAATAAATTGAACTTTGACATTCACATTTCCATGACCATTAAAAAAGTGTACAAAAACTAGGAGCATTATATAGAAATCAGCAACTACTTACCAAAGCAGCTAAAATTTTGGTAGCAAATTCTCATCTTATCTCTACCCTACTCTACGCCTCTCCAATATTTACTAACCTTAGACAATTTGACCTAAATAAGCTTGAAACCTGCTACAACAAAATTGCCAGTCACCACAGGGGCTTCCTATTGTACTCACCACTGTCTCTCACTAGCAGAACTGGGCTGGCTAGAACTCCCCCACCTCCTTCAAAGGTACCAACTCGCACTCGCCCACAAACTAATAAACCAACCACTAAAAGTCCTATGTCTCCAGAATCTACTCCAACCCTACATAACCACAAGACCACAAAGATCCAGCCACAAAAACCTCCTACAGGTCACAAGAGCCATTAACTCTGCTGGAGAAGCATTATTCTCCTGCACTATAGCCAAATTCTGGAACTCCCTCCCACCATCAATTACCTCTGTAACTTCTTGCACCCACTTTAAATCCTTACTAAAATCACACTTAAAAACTTGCCAGATATGCCCTTGCAACCCCCCCTCTAATACCATCCACTCCACCCACTCACTACCTCTCTCGGCCCCCTATCAACAACCCACTCTTAGCAAGATTGGCTACTCATGTTCCCAGCTACCTGCCACATAATACTAACTTCTTGTAGCAACAACTGCTAATGGCTGTTATGTACCTCAAAAACAGATTGTATCAATTGTTCACTGATGAATCTCAACTACATTTGTAACCATGTTTAGTATATTTCACCATATTTTAAAATTGTACTATGTTCTACTGCTGTTTTACATCTGTTTTATTCTTGTCTTACGTCCACAGCTGGACTAATGCCTATATTTAAATGCTATGTTTTTAACTGTATAATGTAAGTAATACTTAATGTGGAGCTTTTCTCCCCAGGCCTCCACTGAAAATAGACCTGTGTCCAGTCAGACTCTCCTGGTCAACAAATGTAAATAAATAATAAATAAATAAATAAAATTTAAAAAGGCACTGCAACATTGTATCTTTTTGGTATTCAGCAAGCACCCTTACATGGTGCTGCATGGTCCTCCAACATGAAGACTTGCAGCACCACAAAGCCATGCTGAATGCTAATGAGGCATTCCAGGAGGAGAGGTATATGCTAATTAGTCATGTGTTCTCTCCATGGAACAACCTCCAGGAAGACATCTACAAATCCAAGTAATTCAAGAAAGCATTCACTCACGTAAATCAGCATGGCCATCCTCACCATGCAGCAGTACTGAATGTGAACATGGTAAGGAGGAATCATTAAACAACAGGGCTTAATTTTAAAGTGCCATAATGGCTTTGACATAGAAACAGAGATTGGGGGAGGGGGATACATTAGACACCTGGGATGTGTCTCTAAAGTATCTTGCCAGCACCAGCATTACTTTGAGGACCAGGAATTGGGGAATACAGTGCTGTAAAGGCACCAGTGTTACTACAAGGATTGGAAGGATCATTGAACCACCAGGCATAGACCAGCATAATAATTATGTGGTGGTGTGGGGAAACACAAGACACACCCTGAAGTGCTGTAATGGCACCAATGGTAGTATAGGAATTAGGGAGTGGGAGGGAGCACTGGATACGAGGAATGATACTCTAAAGTGCCATAAAAGCACCATTGTTACTCTGGGGACTGGTGGATTGTGAGATTCACTAGACACCAGTGAATACAGATACAAACAGCATGCGAAATATTGAGGAGGGGGTTAAATCACTGGACATCATAGCTTACACTCTAATATGCAGTAGTAGCACTAATAGTTGTACAGGGCTTAGGGGTGGCAGGGAACAACTAGACCACCAGGGCTGATTCTTTAAACTGCCATAATAGCATTGAAACTGTAATGGAGATTGAAGGGTGGGCGAATACACTAGACAAGTACGTAATACATGCTATAATGCCACAAAAAAGTATTATGCAGGTGGTGGGAAGCATGGAAGGGTAGGGACAGGTCCGGTGATTGTTGTATGTATGTGTTTGTGTGTGTGTGTGTGTGTGTGTGTGTGTGTGTGTGTGTGTGTGTGTGTGTGTGTGTGTGTGTGTGTGTGTGTGTGTGTGTGATTGTGTAAGTGGGTGTGACAGAGTACTGCCTACACAAACACCAGATCACTTCCATGACTTGCAGATCAGCCATGAGCTGCACATCGCTGTAGTACCTGCAGATTTGCCAGTAATTAGGTCTGTCCTCACCATGGCTAGCATGTTAGTGAATTGTAAATGGACATGTTGCACTGGAAGGGCCTTTCTAGCACAAGCTGCATGGCTCATGCTACGTGTTTTAATGAATTCCTTGTTTGTACAATAATGCACTACTTGTATCACTGCAGCTATATTAGAGTGATCTTATTTATGAGGGTGGGGTACATACTGGTATTTATGAGGGTACGATACATACTGGTATTTATGAGGGTGCAGTGCATACTGGTCAATAGATTTAAGACGTGAGTATAGCTGGAAGGGGGTGTTCATGTCATATGCTTAGTCAGTACCTGGGAGTTGCAAACATGCTGCACACTAAAACAATGCTTGTAATTTGCATCTGTTTCTTGACCATTCTGATATGTTGTTAGAACTACTTTATAATAACTATGCTGTAGTCTTGTGAAAGGAGAAACTTCCTATTAGGAGCAGTCTGTTTACATTCTGAAAGGTGGAAAATGAGAAGCAGAAAAGAAGAAGATACCAACCTAACTCTCCGTGTAGATTTACTTTCTAGGAATGCAGACTTTGGCACAGACAGAAGTACTGCTATAAAATCTGAGCTGTGAAAAACAAATTACTGCAGAGAACATATCTGGTTCTGTGCCAAATGCATGGCTCAGAAATGAAATACCTCTCCTGCCTCCTGCAAAGCATCAACATTTCTGTGACTTACTTTAATTTGTTTTCTACTTTAATTCCTTTGCAAATACTGACCATAATTCTAAGCAGTGCTTGGCTGGTGTTTAATGTACATACCACCTGAAGCTATTTCTGACTGAAGGAGGCACAAGGCCTGTCCCACAGTCATTAAAGCAGCTTAATAGAAGCAAATCAATAATTTAATTCTATCCATTTTCTGAATTGTGTTTGTTCAGGATGAAAATGCCCTCCAAAATATTTCATTAGGATGTAGCAACTCTTAGATCTAGGGCTTATACTGATAAAACAAATTACTTAGAAGCGACTTTTAAAAAGCTTCTATGACATTAAGAAATATTACTATCTTTGTGAAGATTGAACTGCATAGTCCATTAAGTCCCAAAACTAATGGCAGTTTATGCAATCATTTTTCTCAGGAATAATATGTAGGATTTAATGATGCAGTGCTTTGCTTTCTTATCTCTCATTTTCGGCATCCCAGGTTTGAACTTCAGTTCTTGCTCATATTGTATGGAGTACTCCTGTTGGTTTCTTCGAGTACCCTAATTTTTTTGTAAAATATGTATTGCATTTGTCCTTGTAGTACATGTTCTAGCTGAAAAGGGTCTGTAAGGATCAATTCTCCTGCACAGTTAACAATGACTAAAATAAATCAATTTCTTTTTTGCTCTCCTTCAACAATAAATGTTCATATATATATTTGCAGGTAATGTTTTGGTGTTGGACAATGCAGCACATTGTGAAATAATGTTATAACATGGGAACTGTAAATCAAAGGGGGTGGCGTACATTGCTAGGTGTCAGAGTTATGCCATTTTTTATATTGGCAAAACTAAACTTTTTTTATGTAAAGAATATATGAGCACACATGATATAGAAAGGAAAATGCTAATATTGCAGTTTATAAGCATTCGTTTGTTTACTCCAGTTTTTCTAAGGTCAGGTTTACCATATTAGAAAAAGTCCCAATAGATCCAAAGGGCAGCCAGTGGGAGGCTAGATTACAGTACAGAAAGCTTCTATGGCAACCCAGACTAGATGCGACCACACCCCCAGGGCTAAACGGTGATATCTTAATCATAGCAGTTTTGAAATTACATGCATCTAAATTCTGATTCATGCATATTATAAACGTTTATATAGATTATTCAAATATTTCATACTTGCAACTTTTTCATATGCACTTTTTGTAATTTATTAACATGAATATTTTAATGCTGTTGTTATGCACAAGATTTTTCTACAAGTGTGTGTTTTGATAATACTGTTTTATTTTTATTGTTAACATTTATGCTTCTTTAAATTACAGTACTGTGGAATTATGGGTTTTTACCCATCGAGTTATTTAAGACCTTTAAGTTAGTTTGATTGACAGCTGTCATGAAGTCTCATGATGGAATAGTGGTGAAAGTGTAAACGTCTTTGTGGGGTTTTTTGTACCTTTGGATTAAACATTTATTGGATTTTTACAATCACCTCTGGTTCATTTTTCTTGGATTAAGCATTCTTTTTGGTTCACCATTATAGTGACTTAAAAAGGTGAAAAGGGGGTCTCCTTAGCCAATTGTAGGAATGTTTTCAGACTCACGAGCTGCCTCAGTTGTGGAAGTATATTGGCCCAAAAACAGGCAATACACTGGCCTGACTTGTCAGCACAGACAAGTGTTTATTACTTTTTTTCTTTTTCTGTTATGTGTAGGTTTTGCAGAGATTGAAGGAAACAGTGAGGTACATCAGGAGAGACTGCAATGCCTCAGAGAGGATTTATGTAAGTACAGGTTCAGATGTGACTGATTGTCATTTATAATAGTAATGATTTTACAATTAAGTCAGTAGTTCTCCAGATATCAGTCAATAATTGGGTTAGCAATTCTCTGGACATCAGTCCATAAATGTTTGTAGGGTAAATCATGAGTATCCATACTCTACATATACCAGTTGTACATACCTGTATGAATAGCTCTTGCAACATTGCATTAGTCAATGATTAAGTAAAGATAGATGTCTGTGAGTTCTAATCCAAACAATAGAAGTTACGTTCTGAGTTTCTTAATAGCTATTCTGCCATCAATAACTTAGAATAACATTGAATTAGTTCACATATACATTTAATGACATGTACTGCACAAAACAACTTTCCTATAGTTACAATATTTCGATAATATGCTTATACTATTGAGGACATTACCATTTATTATCTGTGTTGTATTTCCTCCATGTCTGCACCTGATACCTAACCTACCCTATATACCCACCCTTCTTATTCCTAAATATCTTCCCAACATTTCTCCTACAATAAAATATACCTCAGTCATTGCTACCCATTTTGTTTAAGTGTGTGTAGGACACTCTTGATTTTATTCAGTTGGTCACACATTAATAAGTTGTTGTCACACATCCTTTATGTTGTGGTTATTCATTTTTTTTTTAATTCTTTGTAAAAATTCAATCTATTTTGTAAAGAAGTGGATAGCTGTGGTACTCTCCTACTATGATCCTGCACATTCATCAATAATTCCCCCAGTATCCTACCCTCTGCCTGCTCCCAGTTTTCAACACTGTCCTATCAACTCTGTTTCACACTTTCAACATGGTCAAAATAGATTTACATACCATACACATGGCCAGAACTAGCCCATGAAAAAAAATCTATTTCTGTCCTTAGAGTGTGCATGACACTTGGCATCAAGCAGCAGTGTTATCCATACTTCAGTAGTAGGAATTGATATTTTACATCCTTTGGCAAAAACTGTTCAGTTTTTGCATTTTGCACATCCGCATGGCACTTCTCAAGATGCTATGCATGACCCTGCTGCACGACAGAAAGCAGTACTGATATCAGTATGTGGAGACAGTTATTATGATGTGCATAATATGCTCCAGTGTTTAATGCATGCCATATGGGATGCTTCGATTATCAGTCAAGTTATGAACTTTGAGCCGCACAATAGTCCCCTCCTTCATTTATTTATTTATTTATTGCCATTTGTTGACCGGAAAAGTCCACTGGGTCAGAAAGCTAATTTCAGTGGAGGCCCAGGGAGAAAAGCTCCATGAAAGATACAAAATATTAATACAAAAATTTAAAAAAATTGTATACTACAGAGAAATAGTGCTGAGTTTTAGTACAGACTAACATCACATCTTTACATTTGTTATGGCCCCTTCAACTCCATGATTTTTGCTAAATGAAATGTGACTTCTTCTGTGGTGAGCTCAGATAATGCACAGATTTAGAGAATGTTGGGTAACATTGGCAGGTGTTTGAATTCAGGATTATGTGGTACATTTTTCTTGATTATAACATTTCACCTTGAGAAGTTGTGAATAGATATATTATTTTCCCACCATCATCCTGCTTGTTAGTTACGCTGACAGCATCCAATCCCCTGCTTGATCACTGTGTCCACTCTGTCCTGTAACAGCATTTCCCAGATTTAACCATGTGAAAAAGTCAGTGCACACAGCACACACAACCAGAAATAGCTTAGAAAAATAACCGTGTACGGCTATACCGATCATTTGCATGATACTGGTGCCGTGTATGGCTATACCGATCATTACCAATCATTTGCATGATGCTGGTGAGTGAGCAGCAATGGCCACTGCTACTTCTCATTCGAACTTAAAAAACTCAAAAGAAAAAAATTACGCATGCACTAATACTTTGCCATTGGTTGTACATATAGGATAGGCAACAGTGTGCTTCAGTAAGTGATTGTAACTGACTGAAGGTAATGTCAGTGCCCTCTATTACTCCTATATAGTTTCTTGTCTTATTGTACTCCATACAGGAGTGCTCCATTGTAGTGTAGTTATTGTACTGCCCAATTAAAATAAGTAAGGAGATTGGAGACTACAAAGTGGTGGTGGGGAAAGTGTAGTTAGGCAGCATAGGATGGCGGTTTGTAGGATGACACTGGCGATCAAGAAGAGGAGGAGGAGTGTGAGGGCAGCACCAAGGATCAAATGGTGGAAATTGAAAAAGGATGAATGTGAGGTGGAGTTCAGGGAAGAGTTAAGACAGGCATTGGATGGCAGTGAAGAGTTACCAGATAACTGGGCAGCCACAGCAGAGGTGGTAAGGAAACAGCTAGAAAGGTGCTTGGTGTGACATCTGGACAGAGGAAGAAGGACAAGGATACCTGGTGGTGGAATGAGGAAGTACAGGAGAGTATACAGAGGAAGAAGTTGGCATAGAAGAGGGGGGACTGCCAGAGAGATAAAGAAAGTAGACAGGAGTACAAGGAGATGAGGCATATGGTGAAGAGAGAAGTGGTGAAGGCTAAGGATACGGCGTATGGTGAGTTGTATGAAAGGTTGGACACTAAAGGAGGAGAAAAAGACCTGTTCCGATGGGCTAGACAGAGGCAATGAGCTGGGAAAGGCATGCAGTAGGTAAAGCTGATAAAGGATTACAAGGGAAACATACTCACAAGTGAGGAGAGTGTGCTGAAGGAGTACTTTCAGGGGCTGAGGAATGAACAGAATGAGAGAGAGAAGGGTGGATGATGTGGGGATAGTGAATCATGAAGTGCAACAGATTAGCAAGGAGGAAGTAAGGACAGCAGTGAAGAAGATGAAGAACTGAAAGGCTGTTGGCCCAAATGACATACCTGTGGAAGCATGGAGGTGTTTAGGTGAAATGGCAGTGGAGTTTTAACCAGATTATTTAATGAAATCTTGGAAAGTGAGAGGATGCCTGAGGAGTGAAGAAGAAGTGCATTGATACTGATTTTTTAAGAATAAGAGTGATGTGCAGAGCTGTAGTAACTACAGAGGGATAAAACTGATCAGCCACAGGGTGAAGTTATCAGAAAGGGTAGTGGAAGCTAGGTTAAGAAGGGAGGTGATGATTAGTGATCAGCAGTATGGTTTCATGCCAGGAAAGAGCACTACAGGTGAGATGTTTGCTTTGAGGTTATTGATGGAGAAGTACAGAGAAGGTCAGAAAGAGTTGCATTGTGCCTTTGTGGACTTAGAGAATGCATATGACAGGGTGCCTAGAGGAGTTGTGGCACTGTATGAGGAAGTCATGAGTGGCAGAAGAGTATGTAAGAGTGGTACAGGATATGTATGAGGGCAGTGTGACAGTGGTGAGATCTGCAGTAAGAGTGATGGATGCATTCAAGGTGGAGGTGGGGTTATATCAAGGATCAGCTCTGAGCCTTTATTATTTGCAATGGTGATGGACAGGTTGACAGACAAGATCAAACAGGAGTCCCTGTGGACTATGATGTTTATGGATGACATTGTGATCTGTAGTGAGAGTAGGGGACTGGTTGAGCAGACCCTGAAGAGGTGGACATATGCTCTAGAGAGGAGAGAAATGATGGTCAGCAGGATTAAGACAGAAAATATATGTGAGTGAGAGAGAGGGCAGAGGAATGGTGAGGATACAGGGAGTAGAGGTGATGAAGGTGGATGAGTTTAAATACTTGGGATCAACAGTTCATAGTAATGGTGAGTGTGGAAGAAAGGTGAAGAAGAGAGTACAGGCAGCATGGAGTGGGTGGAGAAAAGTGTCAGGAGTGATTTGTGACAGATGGGAACCAGTAAGAGTGAAAGGGAAGGTCTACAAGAGGGTAGTGAGACCAGCTATGTTATATGGGTTGGAAACTGTGACATTGATAAAAAGGCAGAGGTCAGAGCTGGAAGTGGCAGTTAAAGATGTTACAATTTGAAATGGGTGTGACGAGGATGGACAAGATTAGGAATCAGTATATTAGAGGGTCAGCTCAGGTTAGACGGTTTGGAGACTAAGCCAGAGAGGTAAGATTGCATTGGTTTGGACATGTGCTGAGGAGGGATGCTGAGTATATTGGGAAAAGGATGCTAAGGATGAAGCTGCCAGGTAACAGGAAAGGAGGAAGGCCTAAGATAAGGTTTATGGATGTGGTGAGAGAGGACATGCAGGTGGTTGGTGTGACAGAGCACGATGCAGAGAACAGGAAGAAATGGAAACAGATGATCCACTGTGGTGATCCCTAACGGGAGCAGCCGAAAGAAAAAGAAGAAAAACAAGAAGGGTGCCTCAAGTAATCCCTTCAAGTTTGTCACAGTGAACTTGTAGCTTGGCTAACATAATTGCACAGCAGTTTTAATAAGTGCAGTGCATATTCTTTGCATTTATGGTTTGTAATTACTTTGCACATTGTACAGACATCACAGAGAGTTGTCAATGATCCACTTACAAACATAAGATGATGAATGTTCGGGAGAAAAACTGTCAAGAATGCATGGGTGGTGCACCAGTGATTAACATCTGCCACTATCACCCATCATATCACTGTTCAGTAGACTTTAATGTGAAATGCAAATATATCATTCACAACACAAGAAATGATGTGAATTATTCATGTCTGAGTCATTGCTACAGTATGTTGTGGGTTGTTTTTAACACATTTCTGTCCTCTGTCTGATAGACCACATTGCCTATTCCCCCAAACACATATCATATACACTAGAACTGTGTGCGGGCTGACACTCACAATAAAATATCTACTGTTGTGAGCAGTTAATACAGCTCTCTATAAAATGTAGACTTAGAAAGGCAGATGTTCAACTCCAGTGATGGTTAACTAGCATGAGTGTCCCTGACTATAGTGACAGGAAGGACTGGTTTATCCAACAGATGTTTACATGTTCACCTACTGGTAAAATTTATACAGGGAGATGGTTCCCCAACTCTTGCACTCGACCTTTGGTCAGATATATGCATTCCAACACAATAATGAAGTCACCCCTTCAAATTTGTGTTGTCTGTCACTTGCAATAAGATTTTGCTTGCAGCATGACCAGTTAATACCTACTGTAATGGCCCCTGTTTACCCTGCGCCAGTAATCAAGGAGCCCTGATCCTCACCACTGACACTGGTGAGAGGCAGTAACTAAAAACAGGAATGGATTTACACAATATTTCAAATGCAGCTCTCTGCATCAAACACAATTTTCCCCAAGAGCACACTGAGACTGACTCTCTGTCTCTCTATCTCTCCAGATCCCAAATAAGACACACCTTGGAGCACTCACACACACACACACACACACACACACACACACACACACACACACACACACACACACACACACACACTTAGGAAAAGTTGACACAAATTCACCAGCTTTGTCCCCTTTCTGCAGACTACAAGGTAGTTTGCTGCCACCAGCCAGATACTCTAAGGCTCTTACAAAGGGTAATTAATTATACTGTGTCAAATTAATACACAGTGTTACTAGAATAAGCAAAATTACTCCATACCTCTCAATTGTACAGATTTTCACAGAATGTCCAAATGTTGGTCTCATATTTTTGGTCCATTTTTCATAAAATTGTGGTTTCTGCCAAATTAGTGGCAAATCATTACAGACTGAAGTTAGAAAATAATGACAGATATTTGACTTTCAGACATCATATTCCTCAGGAAATTAATGCTAATGCAAAACCTGTTATTCTATTAACTCTCTAAATTTGTAAGAGCAATACTTAAACCTGTCCCAATTTTGGGGCCTGGACTTGTCCCACTTTTATTTATGGCTTTGTCCAGATGTCTTGCTGTAAGAGGTTGAGAGTTATGAAGTACTCTTAAGATGTTAAAAGTATTCTCTAAAAGACCAGGCACAAATAAAAGGTATAAATATATTTAATAATGGATAATAAAATAAAAAAAAACTGGAGAATACTTAATATTTAATTACAATAAATGACAGTTTTCAGTCACAGGAAATATAAAAATACACAGTTGGCTAGACTCTCACAGATGCAAAAAAAGAAATACTACTAAACTAATCTCACTGTACTTTTCCTAAATGAACTAAAGAGAAACTGTCCCTAGTTAACTCATTTAGTATCACAAGGCTTGATGTACTGCTGAGATGCTCACTTCCATAAGGCAAGATGAAATTCCACACACTGACTGAACCTAACAACTAACAATTACTGAACGATTTTCTATTGAACTGTGATAACTGACATAGATCTTTTATATCAAGTCCCAAAGAATAACAAAAACAAACAACAAACTGCTGTTTCCAGAGTTTCGTCCTTCAGGTGATTATAGAATGACATCACATCTAGTCACCTGACTGGCACAATTCCCATTCAGAACTCTATTATGATTTTGTTGCAGCATTTTTTAATGTAATCAACTGTTACATACACATTTTAATACAAGCATCTATACAAATCAATGCGACAGTCAAATGACATAAGAATATTTACAAAACTGTACAAGTCAATGTGATAGTCAAATGACACAAGACTATTTACAAAACTTCAACCACCCTTAAAACAGTAGCACGTGCTGCTCTACTTCATATATTTACTGACAATAAAATGTAAATTGGCATATGCCACACATGCACTGTCACATTCCACCTGGTACAGCTGGCAATACCTCACAATATCACACCTACCTCTGTAGAGCATGCACTGAAATAGGCAAGTTTGAATGCACCAGTAGTTGGCTAGAAAGGAAAGGCTTATCCAACAGATCTGGTGTTTTCACTTCCACTTGCTGGTAACATTTAAATAGAGAGAGGGTTCCCCAACTATTCTTGCTCCCTTTTACACTTGATATATGCATTGCAACACAATGATGAAGTCATCCCTTCAAATGTGTGCTGTCTGATACTTGTAATGAGACGTTTCCCAGATTGTGAGTGTTAATACATGGCTCTGTGGACTGTGAATTAGCCAAGCAGGTGATATAATCCAGCAATGTCTGCTTACTGTAGCTGTGTAATAGAAGTAGGATGTACAGGAATGGCTTAATCAGTAGATGTGATGTGGATAATTCCACCTTGGAGTAACACTTGCATAGCTGCAGGGTAGTGATACCGCAAACCCGGTTTTAGGAAAGACATAACCATTAAAGCAGATTGCTGTAGTCATCCTTTAAAATGTATGCTGTTTACATCTTGATATGATTTTTTCTGTAGTGTCAGTGGTTAATTCATTGGGCTATAGAATATGGACTCTGACAGGCAAGTGTTTAAGTCTGGCAAAATGTAATTTGTGAATATGTAAGAGACTATGATGTTTACCATTTCAATTAGTAGAAACATTTTCAATGGATGAAAGAAAGGCCAGGCTTTGTTTTGCTTTTTTATGGAAGCCATATGCATAATAAACAAAATTCTCGAGTTACCCATTCAAGTGTGTGTTTTATGACAACTTAGGTTCATCATTTCATATGCGTATACTTAGCAAAAGATCACTGGAGCCTTTACCAGCCTACCCATATATCTGAATGTAGCCCACAAGTTTTTTGGAGCCTTAAAGGTTATTTTAAGGTTTAAGTGTAAGCCAGAGTATGATTTATAGATTGCCTTTGTCCATTAGATACATATGTGCTAGCCTAGTGATATGACATTTTCTGTGGTATCAGTGATTAATGCACAGTTTTACAGAATGTGGACTTAGATAGGCAGAGGCTTGAGTCTGGAAAAATCTAAGTACTGTGATTGTGTCAAAAATTAGTTATAGGCAGGACTGTATGACATGGATAGTTGAACACAGTGTGGACATTTACATGGCTACCTGATTTTTGATCCCTCATGCCCCCTTTTATGGAAAACATATCCATTCAAATAGATGGCTGAATTTATCACTTCTAGTGCGTGCTTTCTGACAAATATGAAATGACTTCATCTTGAGGATATTCACAATCATGTGACTCAGAGATGATCCTGAAAAGCAAAGGTTACAAGGCAAAAATATCATCCGAATTTATCTCCAGTGCTAGACTCTTGCAATCACTCAAGCAGCTGTTGGTAATTTTAAACTTTGCCAAATCACTTACACACAGATCTTTGGGATGGGAGAAATCACATCCTGCATCAGTACTCTACATAAACATAGCAATGTCTCTGCAAACCCTTCCAAGCTAGAAATGAAATTATTGCACCAAGCTGTGTGAGACAATATTAACTGCTGTACCATTATGCCACTAGAAATCTCACACGCACACATGCACACGCACAGATTTGTGAGTTGTGTCTTAACATCACTGCACAGTCTTCTTGTAGCTTTACTAATTTGAATCAGTTAACCTTTGAAATCAGCTGTTCTGGCTATTTTAAGTGGGCACAGATTATGAATTATCCAAGTATGGAGGTTTTCCTGGTATCCAGTTACTGCTGTAACAATTCATTGTTAAATGAACTTTAATGCACATTTGCATATAAAACAAGTCAGCTAGAAAACCTTTTGGATAGAATGATAGAATGTGTGGGTCCCCTTGCATACCATAAAAAAACAAACAGATGAAAAAAGAAAAAAACAGACAAAAAAAACTCTAGCAAAACCATTGTAATAGTTTAGAAATGCAAGACATTCATATCAGAGTAAGAAACATTGTTTTTATGCTTTTAGAGTGCAATACTGAATCAAGATAAACAATTACAAAACTCACTTGCCCTAGGAACTTCAGTATGATGGTAAAAGAAGACCTTTAGAGCAAAACTGATGCAACTCTTTCCCTTCAGCCACAGTTTACCCTCTTGTAATCACAGAGATGCTTAGCATTAAGGCACTGCAGCTACCTTAATTCATTGCTCTCCTCAATTACAATGTTATTGATAAGCAGCACTTACTTCAGCTCTGAGCCCACTGCTGTTCATACTGGTGACGGACTGCATTAGCAAACTGGTTGGAGGGGACAAATCAACAAAGTTCTGCATGCAAACAATGTGGCATTACAGGCAGACTCTGAGCAAGAACTTCAGCAAATAACGGGATGGAATGCAAAACTTAAAGTACATGGGATGAAACTGATTACAGATATGATAGTGGTAATGATGCAAAACTTAAAGTACATGGGATGAAACTGATTACAGATATGATAGTGGTAATGATAGTTAATGAGTGAAATCAAGAAGGTGGAAATTGAGATAAAAGGGAAACCATGGAACAAGTTAGCAGCTTCAAGTATCTGGGAGGGGTGGTTGAGGAGGAAGGAAATCTGAATGAAGATGTTAAAGCTGGAATCAGAGGGGCTGCAGCCAACTGGCACAGAGTGTCAGGGTAATGTATGACAGAAGAATGCAAAGAAGCTGAAAACTAAGGTGTACAACACAGTTGTGCAACCAGTACTACTGCATGGTACAGAAATCTGACCAGTGAAGGCAGAACAATTGAAGAACCTAGAGACGATGGAGGTGAAGTGCCCGAAATGGGTGGTAGGATGCACATTGTAGGACAGGTGAAGAAATGAGGACATAAGATCAGAAGTCCAAGTAGGTCCAGTTCCAGGGAAGGTCAAAGATAACAGATTATGGTGACTCAGGCACATATGCAGTACAGCAGAAGACAATCTGGTGAAGAAGATTTGGGACAGACAGGAAGAGGAAAAGTGGGAATCCAGCAAAGAGGTGGACGGATTGTGTGAGAGACAGCCTGTAACATTCAGCCATGAATGTTATGAATGTGAAGGAGGTAGGAGAGAGGCACTGAACAGAGACAGATGGTGACAGCTGACGCAACACCCCGACCTCATGTGCAAAATGAGGAAAAGGGTGTTGGTGAGGATGATCACAATGATGATGACAATGTGAAATGAAACAAGTATTTCGTAGCAGGTACCCATCCCATCCATAATGCTTAGCAAAGTATTGCATGATGCTATTCAGCAACTGGACCAGAGACCGCAACTTCTCAAAGACCTTGATTCATGAGGGTCCCATGGGCTGACTTTCTAATCTAACCCAAGTCCATAGATTTTTAAACATACTGTAAGGTAAATGCAACTTACTTTGTTCTGTTAGTGAGGCACTTCTGACTTCTGAAAAGAAGGAAAGTGTCATCAGAAAGGAAGCAAAGCAGTCAATATTCTTTTTCTGTGCAAAACTTTATTTGAAAAAGAAGAACAAACTAACACAATGCGTCCATGCTGTGTCTAATCAATGCTATTCTGAAGTCACGATGTTTCTCAATATCAAAAGAGAAAATTGGAGAGATTAACTAATTTATGGAACAATGACTTCCCCAGCTTTATGATGTTCATTGTTAAATGCTTATTACATCTGGCTGTAAGGATATATGGAGGACGTTTTCCCATTCGTGGAACTTGTCAGAAAATGACTAATTCATAGTACAGGCAGTCTCATCCACTTAAACTATTAGGTACCAAAGACAAATTACTAAGTGCTGACGGATGACACAGCTGAATTACTGCACAATAACATACAAGCACAAAGAGCGATACATGTTCTGAAATGACAGCCTATTCCCTTTTTTTGGTAAGTCCTGACTAATGTCTTCTGTCCCTACTGCTGCTTTTCAGTGGAAGGAATACATTTCCAAAGCTAAAAACGATTTAGTCTTTCAGTTCTTCCACAGGAAATGTTACTGAAAACAGTAGCATGTGCTGCTCCACTTCATATATTTACAGACAATAAAATGTAAACTCTGTATCCTAGTCTAACATCACATAGCGATATAAAGGGCGCAATAATAATGTTAATTCAGTCCGAATTTAAAGTGTTCTGTCACTGTCACACTGAACATCTGGGAAAGGGGTATAGCATAGGTTCTCACAGTGTGCCTTTATCAAACCACGCTGAGACTCACATAAATAAAATGAAATACTTTGGGCCGTGCCATAAAATAAATCACATGCTGTGATTTACAGAGACAAATTATCCACCACCACCTCAAAACATGCACACTCACATGCATACATGCACACAACACACACACACACACACACACACACACACACACACACACACACACACACACACACACACACAGATATACACACTCACAAACACACACACACACAGATATACACACTCACACACACACACAGACACACAAACACACACACACACACACACACACACACACACACACACACACACACACACACACACACACACACACACACACACACACACACACACACACACACACACACACACACACACACACACACAGATAAACAGCCAGACATACATACTCACACATGCCTCCACATGCATATTCTCAGACACACACACACACACACACACACACACACACACACACACACACACACACACACACACACACACAGATAAACAGCCAGACATACATACTCGCACATGCCTCCACATGCATGTTCTCAGACACACACACACACACACACACACACACACACACACACACACACACACACACACACACCCACACACACACACACACAGACTCAAAATAATAAAATATTTATTACTGCTATCAAATACACACATTCATTGACTGTTATCTGTTGGCATTTGTCTCAACCCACACATAAAAACAGCAACAAATATTTAACAGTTTATAGCAAAAAATGTAAGGGCTCAACATTTTCAGGCCTTATTGATTCAAACATCAGTTTGAGAATGCCTCACTTGTCTGTCCAGATTCTAGTTATCTACTGATGTACAGTGTTCTTCATCTGTAACTATGTTTGTAATTGTTAATTGCTATGTAAGTCCAATGTAACTACTGTCTGTATATTTTAACTGTGGAGCTTTTCACCCTGGGCCTTCACTGAAAATGGACCTATGTCCAGTCGGACTCCTGGTCAACAAATGTTCATAGGTTCATAGACTTAGCTTCATAGATTAGTACTAGGCTAACTGCCCTTGCTAGCCATTTTCAGCCTAGCCAATTATCCCCTGTGAGATTCAAACCCTGTACCTTGTGTTTGTAAGGCAAGCACCTTAACCGTTAGGCCACCCTCCCAACCCCAATATAAATAAATAACCCCAATGTAAATAAATAAATAAATAAATATCATGTCCACCTCCAAGCAGCAAAGTAAGATGATATGTCTATAGCTCAGTACAAAGGAAAACATCTTGTGTTTTAGTAACCTAATAGAAAAGCTTTCAAAATATTTATAAAAATGTATCTGCCCAAATGAAAATGTGCAACTACACTGTAACATGCATGCCATGTGTGCAGAATGTCTCACATTGCTCTTTTTTGCTGATTTGCTCAAACTGCCATCACTAAATGAGATGGTTCTGAAAGTTTCACAAATCATTTTCACTGCAGTACCCAACCTAATTATGCACTATTATGAAAGGCAGGGGCTGGAAATTAGTGTAAATTCCCAAATAACCCAAAGTGAAATATCCATCCATCCATCCATCCATTTATTTATTTTATTTTGCATTTGTTGACCGGGCTAGTCCAGCTGGATACATATCCCTTTTCAGTAGAGGCCCAGGGAGAAAAGCTCCAACATAAAAGCAATACATGAGGAGAGCAAGTTACATTTACAATATAAGAATAGAAAATAACATTGACTTAATATAAGCACAAGTAGCAAAGCTACAGGTTAAACAAACTAGTGTTGTAGGATAAACACAATGAGAATAATGGTCTAGGAACTAACTTATCAGGGCAAATTATGGGTACAGGAGATTTGATAAGTTAGTCGGGTTCTGTGCATGGGCATAACCATTGTAGCTTAAGATGGCTTTTGAGGTTGTTTTTGAACTGTTGATGTGAGGTCATGAGTCTAAAGGTGTTAGGCAGGGAGTTCCAGGGCTTTCCAATGGAGTTGGCATACAGGGCATCACCACCCGAGTTCTTAGCTTTAGTAGTTAAGATCTGGGCGTGATTGGCTGATCTAAGGGAGTTAAGGTTGCAGTAGGGCGTCAAAATACTACACAATGAGGGAGTTCTGTCGGGATAGTGGATTATTTTAAAGGCTTCAGTGAGTTGATTAAGTTTGAGAAGATTGGGTAGTTCCAACCAACCGAGTTTCCTGAGGGTAAGGCAGTGGTGGGTGCGATATGTGGAACCTGTTATAAATCTAGCAATATGGTTATAAGCAAGAGAGAGCATGTTAAGTTCGCGTTTATTGAGGAAGGAAAAGACTGGGGAAGCATATAGTAAGGTGGAGAGGAGATGCGTGCGGGCAATAGTTAGTTTGGTCAAGGGGGTTAAGAAGTGTTTTATTCTGTACATGGATCCAAGTTTTTTGTTAACCGATTTGATGGTTTGGATAATGTGGATGTCAAATTTTAGCTTGTAGTCAATGGTAACACCTAGTAATTTGGTACTGGCAACAGGGGCTATGATGGTTCCGTTTATGGATTTAATGTGAAAAGGTGTAATGTTAGTATTTGGGAGTTCATTGCCAAGGGGTGTATTGGCATTGGGGAAGAATAGGAGTAATTTAGTCTTTGTTGGGTTAAGTAGGAGTTTCAAGTCAGTGAACCATTTCTCAACTAAAGTAAAACAGAGTTGAGTAGTAGTTTGGAGTTCTGAACAGGAGACAGCGGAGCAGATCAGGGTGGAGTCATCAGCATATTGTATGCAGGTGGATTTCGGGATGACTGAGTGCAGGTTATTTATGAAGATGGAAAGAGAAGAGGACCAAGAATGGAACCTGAGGAACACCAATGGTGTTTGAGAGCAGGCCTGATAGTTTATCTTGCCATAGGACAGCTTGTTGCCTACCAGTGAGGTACGTAAACCAGCTTAGTGCAGGGGTGATAAGATATAGACTTTCTAGGGTATTAAGTAGGAGTTGGTGATTGACCATGTCGAACGCTTTTGATAGGTCAAGAAAGAGGGCGGAGGATATTAGTTTGTTGTTACGATTGTTATTAATGGAGTCAATAAAGGAAAGGAGGGCAGTGGTAGTACTATGGTAGGGGCGGAAACCATGTTGGGAGTTAGATAAGAGTCGATTAAGGGTTAAGTAGTGAAGGAGTTGTTTGTGAACACATCTTTCCATGATTTTCGCTATTGGAGACAGGATTGCTATTGGTCTGTAGTTAGATATTTCAGTGGAGGTACCTCCTTTATGAAGAGGAATGATATAAGAAATCTTCCAGGAAGAGGGAATAGTGGCTTCAGTAATAGTTCGGTTGATCAGGATGGATATAGGGTAGGCAATGACTTCAGATGCTATTTGTAAATATTCCGCTGGGAGGTGATCAGCCGCCAGGGTGGTTGGTTTAAGCTTTTAAGAGGAACAAATATAGGAGGAAGAGACAGGGTTTAGGTTAAAGGAGATGAGGGCCGCTTCATGAGATTGAGAGGAAGGTGGAGCAGTGGAGGTTAGTTGGCTAGCAAGGGATTGGATAGTATCGGTGAAGAAGGAGTTAAAGGTGTTGGCTACTACCTCTGCATCTTTCGATGTGCTTCTCAGGGATTGGAGTGGTAGTTTTACCTGGGTGAAGGAGATTGTTAAATCCTGCCCAGAACTTCTTTGGATTGTTCTGGTGTTTATTCTGGAGGTGGCAGAAGTATTGTTTTTTGTCCTGGGTAGTGGCTGATTTGGTGGTGTTTCTTAGCTGTTGAAATTTTATGCGGTCTTGGGGGGTTTTCGTGGCTCTCCATTTGTCCCAGGCCTGGTCTCTGAGTTTCATTTTGTTTTTGGTTTCTCTAGTTAACCAGGGTGCTATACGCATTTTGGATCTGATTAGTCTGTTTGGGGCATGTGTTTCTAGTATCCTAAGGAATGTATCGTTGAAGTGGGAAACACTCTCTTCTAGGGGTAGAGATTTTAATATAGACCAGTTGCAGGATTTTAGGTCTGCAAGGAATAATTGTGGGACAAAGTTATTTTTGTTTCTAATTAATCTATATAAGGGGGGGTTGGAAGTTGGGCATTTATGTTTAATAATATAGGTAATTAGGTGGTCGCTGAGGTCATTGGGAAGGGTCCCAGTGGTATAGTTAATTGAATCTTTATTGGTAAGGATCCAATCGATGGTGGTTTCTTTTTGGTGAGTATTGCCCAGTCTGGTTGGACAAGGTATATTTTGGGAAAAGCCATGTAGGTTAATAGGTTGTGGGGTTGTATGGGAAGAACAGAGGGACCAGTCTATATTGACATCCCCAAGTACTATGGTTTCTTGTGGGTAACTAGTGGCTAGCCAGGACAGTGTTTGCTCAAGATTTTCTATGTTATTCCCTGGTGGGATATAAATAACAATGAGGTTGATGCATTTTTGAGTGTTTAAGCATAGCTTTAGGGCAATAAGTTCTAAGTTAGAGATTATAGGAGGTTGTGTTGGGTTCTTAATGATATTCAGAGTATTCCTGAACATAACAGCTATACCTCCACCCCGTTTCTTTACACGGTCGGCCCTGAAGATATTATACCCGGGAGGGAGAATCTCTTCGTCCTTAGTGGTGGGTTTTAGCCATGTTTCAGTTAGACACATAATATCAGGGGAATGAGTAGCTAACATAGCGTGCAGGTTGTGCACCTTGTTGTTAATGCTTCTTAGGTTCAGGTGTAGTACTAGAAGGGAGTCAGTAGAATTACGAGCAAATTTAGATGGGTTAGAGTCTAAGACTTTAGGGGGACCTGGATTGGGATGGATATCTCCATAAATGGTAATACTATTTTTCAGGTAGATAAGTAGTCTTTGTAGTTTGAATAGTAATTTGAGGTGATTTTTATTGTTTGAAATTTTAGGGTGACGGAGGGTGAGATGGGCTAAGTTGGGGAATTTTGTTTTAACAGTGAAAGGCGTTGGTGGGACAGATGTGTTCGAAAGAGTAGGATGGCAGTTGGTGTAGCGCTTAGGATGGGAGAACCCTATAAGAGTTTGGTTTTCATACTTTGTTAACAAATAGGCAATAAGGAGTAGTAGGGTCGTTGAGAGGAGGGTTGTAGAATAGAGGAATTTGGCCATGGTGTAAGGGTGGAAAGTGTACTAGGAAGGGAAAAGGCTTTAGTTTTGTCTTTGGAATAGGGGGAGGACCTAGAAGTGGGAGGAGTAAGGAGGAAATTGAAGGGGCGTATAGTTTGCAGAGTGGAACTTGGGAGGGTTATCTATTGCTATAAATGTAGAGGTACTGGGCGGTGGGATAAGGGGCAGGGAGGGAGCGGAGCCAGCGGAAGTGAGGCCGGAGCGGGCATACACCGCCCGGAGTTCTCAAGGTCTTAGAGCCAGCACTAGGTGAGTGAAATTACTACCAGTGCATACAGTAGAGAAGCAGTTTGGAGGGATATATTTTTCACTTCAGTTACAGAAATGATAAAGTCAGGTTCCAGTAAGCAACAACCTTATTTTGGGCTATCCAAGAGAATTGGGTAGTAGCTTCTCAAGGAGGTGAGGACTGGTCTGTGCAGACACTTTGGTTGTTGTCAGGTAGGAGCGTTTGTTCTTAGGAGCCACACGTTGTTAGGATTAGAGTGGGGGGCTTCCTGTGATAGAAGGGAGAGAGGTAGCACAAATTAGTTTCTCCGTGTATGTAGAATAGATTCAGAGGTGTTAATGTATTTGGTCTAGTGGGAACTCAATGCTTGGGGGTAAGTAATCAACAACAGTTATTATACAGTTAGTTTTACAGTCACTAGATAGTCAGGATCATGATAGCTCCAATGTAAGGAACAAACATGGAACTAGAAGGCAAAACACACGGTATAACAAGGCTGAGAGATTAAATTGCAAAAGCAAACAGTACAAAACAATTACCCAACAATATTAGATAACAGACACCAGTGCTACAACAAGAAACACGTGCAGACACTTTGAGATTGCTGCAACAAATCACTGATCCAGTCTAAAAGTTAAATTATGACAATATGCCATTAACTTTTTGCGTCGAGAAACGCTGGCAAGTACTTGGAGTAGACTTATAACCATTTACAAGATCAGCAGAACCATTAAGCATCTACCATAGCAAGAAAAATATTCAAAACATATGCTATCAACTCACTAAGCCAGTCGCTGAATTAGTACAAGTAAATATGACATCTGTTGTGCATAATGAATGCTAGCAAGTACATAGAGTTGCCTGAACCTTCTATCGACCAAGTCGCTATCTGGTTAAAGGAGAAGGACGCCAGATACGTGCTAGTAGCACGTGCTGCACTTGGTAGTTGTATCAGATAAGTTCAATCAAGCAGGCAGACAGACCGCTGCAAAATACTGGCATTGATAGTAAAAACAAAACTGCATATAAGAGGATTCTTTGGCTGTAATAGAAGCCGGATGATACACTGTTGAGCCAATACAAACACAATAAAGGCTATCTGGCTTTATCAAAACAACGCCAGATATGCGCTAACAACACATGTAGGCAGTTACTGGCAGTTAGAATACCAAGCAATAAAAAAGGATTCGCTGACAATAAAAGTAGCAGAGCGATTAGCGTTAGACCAGTACAACCACAATTTAGGCTTCTTTCACTGAATCCGAGTTACCTGGAGGCTGGAAAACACGTCCGGGCCGGAGGACAGGTAGTACCAGGAGTAGATGAGATTAAAGTTTCGCGGTAAGCCGGATGGATTATTTGAAAACTTTCTGACGTCAGCATACACCGCCCGGAGTTCTCAAGGTCTTAGAGCCAGCACTAGATCCATCCATGTTTTATAACTCACATGTTCCTTAAAAGTTTCATGGGATGCCAGAGCTTATCATGGTAACAAGTGGGTACATGCTATTGAAACTTACTCTGGGGGGTACTTGTTTATAACAGCACCCACATGCACACTCACTCTACACCCACACATTACATGTACATTTATGAGCAATTAAAAAGACTGAAAACTAACCTATTTTAACTCTTTGGGAGATAACAGGAAACATGAGAATCTGGAGAAAACTCATGTGGATGCAAGGAAGGCATAATACTATGTACAAAAAGTGGACCACCTTAGAACAGAATTTGGGTTCTCAAATCCCTTGACTTAAATAAAATGTGCTGCACTGGATATCCCAATAGAGACTTTCATTGGACATAATTTGAATGCTTTTGTTCCACCATGAACGTTTTTCAGAAACAAATTGTACAAAGACTTCCTCACATAAAAATTGTAAAAAAGAGGCCACATTTAAAATCCAAGATTTAAAGAGATACACCATATTAAAACAACTTTATAATGAACTGTCAAAATATCATATGAACATATCTCATAAGTCCTTCATAGATTTTGAGAATAATGTAAATAAACTTGATTTTTGAATGCATTGAAAAACTAAATTGATCTCTGAATTGTTCAAATTTGTCCTAGTAACACTGGCTTTGTGAAACCCATCCAAACATTGCTCATGGGGATCACGGTATCAGTATAAACAAATTGGGCTTCTGGCATGGAAAGAACATTAGAAATTGTCTCAAGAATATGCCAGGAGTCCTTCAATATCTGCCTTTTGTTACTGGAGAATGACTTAAGCTTAAAGTCTACATACTTAGTCAGAGGTTCAGTCTTAGATCTAGCAGGAGCAACAATGGGTCTGAAGCGGGGTTCGGAAACAGATTTATGGATCTTGGGAATTCCAAAAATCCCTGGGAACCTGGGATTTTTCACAAATAGAAATTCCCTGACAGTAAAAGGAAGATCAAAGGTTACAAACATATCCCCCAATGCCAAATCTATACAATGTCTTGCAATGTTAATCTTATTGCGAGAAAACTCAGTAAAAAATATTCCACTGTTTGAATAGTCCAGCATTTTAGAGGAATATGTGTCTGTCCATTGACTGCATAAAGTTGGTGTTGACCAAGAATTTTGTACACTATGAAGGTGAATGTTACAAGGAATATAGAGGTGTGGCAATGGGGGCAGCTTCAGTCCCCATTTTTGCAAATATGGTCTTATGGTTTTGTGAGACCTCTATGGTTCTAAATGCTCCATTTCCCACTATGCTTACATTTTATTTAACTTACCTGGATGATACCTTCATTTTGTGGATGGGCAGTGTTGATGAATTAAGTCTTTTATAGACTTCTTAAACCATTCCACTGACTTTCTTGAATTTACCCCTCAATGGAATGAACAGTCAATTGGCTTTTTAGACACCACATTGTATAAAAACGTATAGGAATGAAGATACGAATATATCATTTTAAGGAAGAACACTTTTTCAAATGCTTATTTGCATTTGACAGCCAGCATCCTTTATGGCAACAAAAAACTTGGTCAAACGACAAATGATCAGGCTTAGTAGATTAGTTTCTGATGATTCTGTGTTCCAAGCTGAGGTCATCAAACTCTGCAAATTGTTTAGGAACAGAGGTTATCCACAACATATGTTGGGTGAAGTTAGTAGATTGATACCAGTGTGACACCCGTGCACTGGTCCAGTAAACAAGGAGCCTCAATCCTCACCACTAGCACCAGAGATGGGCGTCCACATTGGGAAAGATAACAAGTACACACACAGGTCAACCCTGCCCTCTGTAGTCTGCCCAGCACACACAGGTCAACCCTGCCCTCTGTACTTTGCCCAGCACACACAGGTCAACCCTGCCCTCTGTAGTCTGCCCAGCACACACAGGTCAACCCTGCCCTCTGTAGTCTGCCCAGCACCCACAGGTCAACCCTGCCCTCTGTAGTCTGCCCAGCACACACAGGTCAACCCTACCCTCTGTAGTCTGCCAAGCACACACAGGTCAACCCTACCCTCTGTAGTCTGCCCAGCACACACAGGTCAACCCTGCCCTCTGTAGTCTGCCTATCACACACAGGTCAACCCTGCCCTCTGTAGTCTGCCCAGCACACACAGGTCAACCCTGCCCTCTGTAGTCTGCCCAGCACACTCAGGTCAACCCTGCCCTCTGTAGTCTGTCCAGCACACACAGGTCAACCCTGCCCTCTGTAGTCTGCCCAGCACACACAGGTCAACCCTGCCTTCTGTAGTCTGCCCAGCACACACAGGTCAACCCTGCCCTCTGTAGTCTTCCCAGCACACACAGGTCAACCCTGCCCTCTGCAGTCTGCCCAGCACACACAGGTCAACCCTGCCCTCTATAGTCTGCCCAGCACACACAGGTCAACCCTGCCCTCTGTAGTCTGCCCAGCACACACAGGTCAACCCTGCCCTCTGTAGTCTGCCCAGCACACACAGGTCAACCCTGCCCTCTGTAGTCTGCCCAGCACACACAGGTCAACCCTGCCCTCTGTAGTCTGCCCAGCTGAAGGTGCTCTTGCCAGGAATGCCTGTAGATGGCAATATCATCTAGGTAAGCAAGGCAAACCCTCCTGCTCCTGCTAGGATATGATCTACCAGCCTCTGGAAAGTTACTGGGGCATTTTTCATCGCAAAGGGCATCTTTGTGAACTCATACAAGCCAAAAGTAGTCACAAAGGCTGACCTCTCTCTAGCACTGGGAGTCAAGGGCACCTGCCAGTAACCCTTGGTAAGATCAATGGTGGTAAGATACTTAGCCCCACCCAGCTGCTCTAGGGCTTCATCTGTCCTAGGCATGGGGTAAGTATCTGACCCTGTGTAACTATTTAATTTCCTGTAGTCCACACAGAACCTGGTGCTGCCATTCTTCTTTGGCACCAGCACCATTGGGGAAGCCCAGGGACTGCCAGACTCCTGATTTACCCCTAGTTCCAATATTTCCCATGTCCTCTCCCTCAGAGTCTGTTTGACTTTCTCAGGCATCCTATACGGGGCCTGCCTAATAGACCTTTGGGGTCCTGAATCCACCTGGTGCTGCACCAGGTGGGTGCATCCTGTTTTCCCAATGAACATGTCCCCAAAGTCCTGTAACACTGCTTGGATTTCTCGAACCTGGGTAGGACATAACTGCTGGGACATTGTTACCCCTTCCACTGAGGTGTCAGTCCGAGCCTCAATGAGGAGATCAGTCCCCAGATCCCCCTCAGACTCCTCCTGCAATTCACTGCAAATACTCAGGACAAGGGCCTCCCTATCATGATAAGGTTTCATCATGTTAACATGGTACAATTTGTGCTCCTGCCTCCTACCTAGCAGTCCCGCCATGTAGTTAACATCACTGACCTTCCTTACCACCGTGTAGGGCCCCTCCCAGGTTGCTTGCGACTTGTTGTGCCTGACAGGAATGAGAATCATTACCTGCTGCCCCACAGCATACTCTCTAGCTCGAGCATTCCTGTCATACCACACCTTTTTTTGGGATTCTGCCAGGTTTTCCTGGGCCAAGCCAATGAGTTCCCTGAACCTTGTCCTGAGGTTTAGGACATATGCCACAAACAGACTCCTTGTCAGATTCACATTCACCTTCCCACTCATCTCAAATTAAATCTAGAGGTGCTCACACCCTATGCCCATACAGCAACTCAAAGGGTAAAAAACCCGTGGATTCCTGGGGAACTTCTTTGTAAGCAAAAAAGATGGGGCAAATATTTGTCCAACTCCCGCTTAAACTGGTCTGCAAATTCCTGTAGCATGGGCTTGAGTGTAGAGTTTAACCTCTCAACAAGACCATTAGTCTGGGGATAGTAGGGGGTGACCTTTAGGTCCTTCACTCCACTGTACTTCCACAGACTAGCCAGCAGGTCTGACATGAAATTGGCACCTCTATCAGTCAGTATTTCTTTTGGGAAACCTACCCTACTTAAAATCTCTAACAAAGCATCCATTTCTGCCTCAATGGTGGACAGAGCCACTGCCTCAGGGTATCTTGTAGCATAAACTACTACCACTAGGATATACTTTTTCCTTGTGGAACTTGGGGTACTCAGACACCCTACAATATCCATAGCTAAACTCTGAAATGGCTCCTTAATCACAGGCAAAGGCATCAAAGAAATCTTCACCTTGTCTCCTACCTTGCCTACCTACTGGCACTGCTCACAGGTCCTGCAGTACCCTGTTACATCCCTTGAAATTCCAGGCCAATGGAAGTTCTGCATAATTCATTTCTTTGGACATTTTATGCCCATATGACCTACGAAGGGAATATCATGGGCTATGGCTAGAAGTTCCAGATGGTTGGCTCTGGGCACTACCAACTGCTGTACTCTCTCATCCTCTAGCCCTCTCTCAGGGTTCCACTCTTTATACAGTAACCCTTTGTTCCAGTATACAAATCCACCCTTCTCTTGAGAATCAGGTGCCTCACTAGCTACATCTCCCAGGCCTCATAATGCAGTGTCTGAAAGCTGAGCCTGTCTCAACTCTCTCTTTGTAACCCTTCCCAGCTTCCCTTCCACGGGAAGTCTGGCATTCTCTGAAAGGGGTGCCTCACTCTCAGCCTGGGTACTATTACTCACCACTACCTTTGCAGTCACTCTGTCCAAGGGAACATCATTACCCACAAGCAGCTGTGGCTCAGTTTCAGTTTCACTGCTAAAGAGTAGATCACTCCCTGAAGTAAGCACTTCATCAGTCATGGCTGCAAGTATGAGGTCTGTCTGAGTATCCCCCAGGATACCAGACCCACATGCTCGTCTCCAAGCCTGACAAGATGTAACTGCATAAGCACATGGTACTGCCTCATCAAAATCCTTCCCTATCAAGACATCTGCAGGATGGTAGTTTGGTGCCCCTGTTGTCTCGAGACAAGGTCCTGGACATGTACCTGGACTACTGGCTTCCCATTCTACTGGCAGACTCTGTTTGGGGCAGTCTGAGCTGCCCACCATGGGCTCCCTTAGACCCATGAGCAGCACTGGGTGTCCCTTTCCTGTGCAGGGATGCCCTACTTGCTAGGTATAGGTCTCCCTTCTTCCCCAACTCATCTGAAGTAGCACATTGTCTAACAGCTAACCAGATCCTCATGACCTCAGGCAAAGTGCTAAGGGCTTGTTCCCTCATCAAAAGGTCTGCCAGCCCTTCAAAAGTGGAGACCTGACATCCACTCACCCACCTATGAAAATAAGTGCTCAGTTCAGCAATGTATTCACACACACTTTCATCTGCCTTCCATCTATGCTCACAAAACTTTTTCCTATAAGCTTCAGGTGTTAGCTTAACAAATTCTAGCAAACAATTCTTTACAGCATTATAATTTAAGAAATCATTGTCAGACTGAGTGGAAAGCACATTTACAGGTTTTTCATGGAGTAAGGGGGTCAGGAACCATAACCAGAGCCTGTGGTCAACATCATACTGTTTACATACCCTCTAAAACATATGAATGAAACTATCAAAATTATCCCCCTCTGTAAAATGTGGAAGAAATTTACTGACCTTTTGTGCTTCTGGGGTCTGGTTACTCTCTTCCTCAGTACCTCCATGACTCTGGCGAGGAGTCAGCATCTCCTTTTCATGTTGCCTCTGCCTCTTCTTCTCTTCAGCTTCCAGGCATAGCAGTTTCTCATTCTCCTCAGCCTGCAGATGTCACAGTTTCTCATTTTCCTCAATCTCTAGATGCCTCAGTCTCTCTGCTGCTTCTATTTCCAGTCTCTTGGCCTTCAACTCAAATCTCTTTAACTCCAGATGGATTTTTAAGTCCTCTGTAGAAAGGTTGAGCTGTCCATTCTCTGAGTGTTGTACATCACCACAGTCAGTCTGATAATCCTTCAGGTTGCTATTTTCCAATACAGCTGGGACCAAAGCTGCAATCATGTCTGCATTAGTCAGGTTTCCATGCACCAGTCCTTTAGCCTGGCACATCTCAGCCAACTGGCTCCTTCCTTGTCAGCTTTCCATACTCCTCTGCTGACATGTTTGCCTGCTCTCCCTGACTAACTAAGCTAACAAAAAAAATAAAAGAATTCTGAACTGGACTCTGAATCTTCACTGCATGGCTGATTTAGAATACAAAAACACCTTCAGTGATCACTGAACACAAGCTACAAGAATTCACTATCCACACCAGTACATGCCAATTAATATGTGATGTGGCTAACTCATCACTATCAAACAATTAATATTTGATGTGGATATCCTACCAGTGCCAAACAATTAATATGTGGCACCTGTGCACTGGCCCAGAAATCAAGAAGCCTCAATCCTCCCCACTAGCAGCAGTGAGGGGCGTACACATTGGGAAGGATAACAAGTACACACAGTAAAGTACAATTTCCCTTAAGAGCACACAGAGATCACAGTCAGTCTGGGGCTGGTTTCTCCCTTTCTCTCCAGATCCCCAGTAAGACTCCCCACTGGCATAGCTATAGGGTACTGATCTCAGCCGAGTGGTCATGCCAAAACCTACAGCACCCTCTCTGTCCAACCAGTACTTTTGTCCTTGCCCAAGTAGCTGACACAGGCACACTATGAGATATGAATTATATGCAAACACACAGACACTCATGGGGAAGGCTGACACAGGTTCTCCAGCTATTCCCCCTCCTGCACAGACTATAAAGTAGAAATCACTGCCACCAACCACTACTTATCAGCTACTATAAGGCCCTTTCCAAAGGGTGACCAGTTCCACTATGTGCTATTACTGTTATTCAAATAGTAAGTGTAATCAGTGCTAAGGCTATTGGAGTGGCTTATACAGTATCAACAAATACATGCAAGTACTCTGAGAGCTTAAATTATCTCTACACAAAACAGCCACAGTTGAAAGGTTTAAAATATTTAATAATAAAAACACAAGACAATACTCATCAGTTCAACACATTGTTAATAGAGAGTTCAGAAATCACAGGAAAATACTTTAAAACAATATTGTAGGATAGTCTGACATAAAATATAGAAAACAATTAGACTAATCTGGCTATATTCCTATCTGTCTAAGAGAAACTATTCTAAATTCTACTTACAAGGCAAAGTGCTGGTGAGTTGTTTTGAGCTCTGAAGACAAATATAAAATGCTAAATCTTTCTCTCTGAGAAAGTCTTAAATTGATAATACACATTACTGCTGAGTCATTTCAGATTACATCATTCTTGACACTTCTACTTAAGTTTCCCAGGCTCACAGAACTTAAAATGTTAACACTTCTTTTTGTAATCTGCACCTGCCAGGAAGCCACAGCAATAGAAGATGCTTTGCATGTAAAACCTAGTAATTATCTCTGTCTTAAAATGATAGAAGGAATTTCCTAGCCCAGACATCCTGTCTCCTAGCTTGAGATCAAGCAGTCATAAAATGCTTTACTCATCAGCTTTCTTCCAGCAGGGTGCACTGTGGTTACATTTTTGAAGCTCAGAACCTAGCACAGTTTTCTTAAATTTGTTACACAAGCCTGTGGATCATATTAATATTTGCAATAACATAGAATTATTTATAAAATTCTATCTGACTGGGCTAGCAGCCCCTCAGTTTTTCACAACCAGCATTTAGAAATCTTAGCTATGGCCCTTTATTGCGGCAGTCGAACTCTATGATGGGTAAAAATGAAGACATGAGTACTAGTAACCTTTCACAGGCATTAATCCTGCAATATAGCAAGGACATTTATTCTCTGAAAAGTTCCATAAATGCTCATTGGAGTACTGTATTTACAAGTCTTTAGTTAATTAATTGGTTAAGACAGCAACCTAGGTTTGTTTTTAAAAACAATAAAAATAAAAGTTATGAAGGGATGTTTATCAAAGGTTTAGGTATGAAACGATGTGGAGCATGCAAACAGTGTATGTTCATTTTTGAAGAAAGTAATTTTTCAGTTCATGGTTTTCCCACATTAATCAGTATCAATGGCAGTTTTAATTGTAATACTAAGGGGTAATTTATATCCCTTTTTGTTCATCGTGTCCGGCATTGTATGTTGGAAAGACTATTGGCCCCCTGAAGACAAGAATTTATCAGCATAACTATGCAATCGGTAGAGCAAATGCTTTTAACGCCCTTTATAAACACGTAAAGATTGTAAAAGGTTTGGATTCACCATTTTAGAAAAGTAGGCATACCTTGTTAGGGGAGGTGATTGGGAGATACTGGTTGAAAAAAGGGAATTTTATTGGCAAATATTACTAAATTCAACTGCTCCACTGAGTAGTAATGACTTAATATTACTTGTACTTAGATGCCTCAAAATCAAGTTTATCTATAGTATTCACATAGTCTCTGAAGGACTTATGAGATATAAATACTTTTTTATTTATTTTTCATGATGTTCATATGCTATTTTAACAGTTAATTATAAAGGTGTTTTAATATGGTGTCTCTTTTTAAATCTTGGGTTTTAAATGTGGAGCCTTTTTCACTATTTAAATGGGAAGAAGTCTTTGTAAAATTTGTTTCTGAAGAAGTTTATTTCATGGTGGGACAAAAGCGCTCAAATTACATCCAATAAAAGATTCTGCTGGGATACCCAGTGCAGTGTTTTTTTATTTTACTTTAGTTTATTGAGTACGTCATTTGTGTTTTTTCTTTTTAAATCCCTTGAGTTGTAAAAGATTAACAGCTGACATTGTTTTGCATGAAGATAATCATTAAATGACCATCTGCTCGTTTCCCCCTAAACAACATAACCTCTGATTTGTAAACAAGGTCTCAGAGCATGACATTATGAAGTACATGCATACTGTAAAAGCAACCCCAGTATAGCTACAGAAAAGAATGTACATTTACCAGGTGCTGTAAGAATACATTATAGTTGCTTGATTGAGTAGACAATAGGCTTATTTGATCCAGGTGGTACAACATAAATTATGCATTTACATAAATACATAAATACATTACCTGTATATCACAATGGTAACGTATGATCCATGGTGAAACTTTAATAGTATGTGCCTTTCCATGAAACATGACTTTATAGAAGGATATTGCACTAAAAGATCACTAACAGATCACAGTACCTATCAAAGAAATA
>NC_056746.1:1353630311-1353635311 GCF_019279795.1 Protopterus annectens | reverse complement strand
TTTAGGTCACTGGAGCAGGTAATTCTAGTCCCATTTGACTTACAGCTATGCAACAACTTCATCAGGTTGGGGTCAGAGATTGCTCTGAAAGCCAGGCACAAGTCTCCCCTAAGCAGCCTATATGCTGCTGAGTACAGTAACAAAGACTTCAGTCTATCTGTGTAAGGCATGTGCTGAAGATCCTTGATTTTCTTAGATAAAATTCTCTGGGGTCTCTCCAGTTGCTGCAGGTGCCTGGTACAGTACACACCAAAGGGGGCGTTATACTCAGTTATGGGCCTGATAAGGGATAATTATAGGGTGTTATAACCTCGTTTGCTCTTGAGACTATGCCTTTGCTAATCAAATGTGCGATGTACTACAATGGACACATGGTGGTCAAAGTTTAGGTCACAGTCTGCTTGTGTGCCCAAGTCCCTCACTACAGCATTGATAATTAAAGTATTGTTGTTCATTTGATAGTTAGTAGGGACATTGCTTTTAATGAAGGGGATGATGATGCATTCTTTTGCATTTAATTTGAGTCCATGGCTTTGGCATTAGTCATTGGACTGTAAGCCCCTCTTGTAGTACACTGACATCATTCGGGAGTTAACAATCATGCCACGTTTGCAGTCATCAGCAAATTTTGTCAGCTCCATCCCCTTTGTTTTGGCCTGAATTTCTGAGAAGTAAATACCAAGCAAAAGGAAGCCCATTACTGACCATTGTGGAACTCCACTGGTGACAGGTCTGCTGGTTAAGGTGGAGTCACCCACTTTGATAGCATGTGTATGGTCAGTGAGCCAAACCTAACAACAAAGAGGTTGTCATTTAGGTGGGTGAGTTTGTCAATAATGCCTGAATGGGGGATTGTGTCAAAAGCCTTTGCCAAGCCCAGATATGCTGTGTACACAGATTCGCCCTTGTCTATGGCTCTGGTCACATTTTCAAAGAAGCTTACTAGGTTTAACAGGCATGAGAAACCCTTTACAAAGTTGAACTGGGTTGGATTGACGGTGTGGAGGTCACCCATATCTTTATTTATGAGGTCCGTGATGATAAGTTCCATGGCCTTGCAGATAAGGGTAGTCAGGCTTATGGGTCTATAATTCCCTGGATATGTTGCTAAGCCACCCTTGTGGAGGGGGATAAAGGTCACAGTTTTCCATTCAGCTGGGACAAATCCTGTATTCAAGCTGTGGTTAAATAGGGTGCCTAAGGGGGTTGCTAATTCCAGTTTTAGTTTGTATAGAATGGCGCCTGGGATGCCATCAGGACCCATAGAGGCTGTGTTTTTTGCCTTAGACAAAGCTTTGATGACCTCTTCTTTAGATATATGAGGCAGGTGAGCTATTGAAGGTATGGTTTATAATATGTTTGGAGGGGATAAAGGGGTAAGATTTTCGCCAAACCTGTCTGCTAGTAGGTTAGCAATTTCTGCAGGATCAGTGTGTGTGTAATATCATTTGTCACTCGTTCAGCACACTACCTTTTAGACAACAAATGTAGCTGAAGAAAGCCTTATGGTTATCCTTAGCTGTGTTTGCTACATTTTTCTTGAAATTGCCCTTAGAGGATTTTATAAGTTGTCTTATAGTTTATTTAAGATTAGGAGAGTACTTTCCAGTGCTAGGACCTCCCTTTGGTATTCTTAGACAACAGCTTCTTATTCTTGTTGTATAGTTTATTTATGCAAGATGTCCTCCAGGGTGGCTTGTTTTTTGCTGAGACTCTTACTTTGGTCCTATCTGACACAGCTGAGTCTATACATTTGTATAAGTGTTGATACAGGGCATCAGATTATACTTTAGTATAGCTGCCAAGACCAACTGTGGGGACTGGGGCTTAGAACTCATTTACGCCAAACCCTAGGAGGGTATAGTTGGCTTTGGTGAAGTTTTTTAATCTGATATCACCTCTGATGTGTTCTAGAGTTATTGCTACTTCAAAAGTGACTTGACATGATCAGATTTTAATAACGAGGGTCCCACACTTATGGTAGCCCAGTGGTCTGTCATGGCTGTGAGAACCAGGTTAAGTATATTTGAGCCCCTTGTAGGATTTTGTACAATTTGTTCTAGGGCATTTGAGTTAACAAAGTCAAGGAACTTTTATGCAAGCAAGTTGGGGCTCATATAGGTTTCCCAGTTGATGGTAGGATAGATAAAATCTCCCATGCCAAGAGCATTAAGTTGTATTTTGATTGATGTAAGAAAAGCCAAATAAGCCATGTGAGCATCTTGGTTCATGGAGGGGTACCTCTAACTAGCAATGACTTGAAGGAGGTCTTACCCATGGTAATTTGAACTTGGAGCAGCTCGATAGGATTATCTTGTCTAACCAGTCTGGAGGAGTATTTATCTTTAATGCAGAGAGATACTCCACCACCTTTGGGTCTCACACTTTCATTTTGTGATTTGAAGGTGTGGAAGGCATTGTAGCCTTGCAAATGTGGGGTAGTCTCTGTGGACTTGAACCAAGTTTCTGCGACTACACAGATGTCTATATCATCCAAGATAAGGAATGCTTCCAGAGAGTGCAGCTTTTGGTTTAAACTCCTAGCATTCAGCAGCATGACCTTTATTTTGTTTGTGCTGGATATGTTCATGTCAGCAGATTTGTTTTTAGACCTTGCCTAAAAAGGCACTATGGGGAAAGCAAGAACCTTAGCCAGCAGGCGAAAGCCCAGAGTGCCAGGTCCAGACCATCTCTGGCAAAGTAGCCAGGTCTATTAACCATGTCATCCCAAGCTGACAGAAACTGGATCCCCTTTGAATGACACCAGAAACTAAGCCAATTATTAAAGTCAATCATTTTTTATTTAAATCGTGGCATAATTCAAGGTATGGGTAAAATGTTGCTCAAGGCTAGGGGCATACCTGTCTGGAACACATATTTGAGAGCTCAGTCATGTCTGTCTTCATATAGTCCAGTAAGGTACATCTCACGTTGTTCACACCAACATGAACCATGACTGAGTCATAATGGTCCTTGCTGTTGAGTGACCTGAGTGCATGTGAGATCTGACAAATCCTGTCACCAGACAGCTGACTGTGACTTTCTCCTTGGGACACGAGTGTGTCTCACTATAGAATCTCCAATAACAAGAAAATCAGGTTTGGATGTATCGTGCCGTAAGGGTCTAGTTGGTGAGACACTGGTGTTATGTGTGTTGATTGCTGTGAGAGTATTTCTACACTTCACACTGCTATTTACCTTCTCAGGATGCATTAAAGACTGATACATGGTTTCCATAACCAATATATAACCAACATGTAACAAGTATCTACTCCCAGATGAGAACCCGGGGTTTTGGAATTATAATGAAGGGTTTTAGGTTCTAGGCAACCCATCAACATTTAAGTTGGTTAGGCTGCTCCGTATATTACTGCTGTACTCTTTCCAGTTTACTCATGCTTGTTTTCTTATAAAGTTTCCATATTGTTATTTCATACTCAAATTTGGGTCTGATGTAATTAACAAAGAATAACTTCATCATTTTTGATTTTTTACACTTCATAAATCTTTTTATACAACCTACAGTCCTATAAGATTCGCTATTATATGATCGAAGAAGCATTCTTTCGAATGTGTCTTGATCAAACTTGAAAGCATGAAACGGCAAAATACCGAAATGGCATATAAGCAAATTCTTTCCCTGGGAAAGAAATCGCTTGGCCGCCTTCATTATTTTTCCATTTTCGTCACTGTAGTGTGATCTCGAAGTTGGTATATTTAAGTAGGGGGTTGTGGGGGGCACAGCTCCCCCACGTCAGGGGGTGTGCGGGGCAAAGCTCCCCACTTTATGTAATGTTTTAAAGTTTTTTTTTTTTTTTCCTTTTTTGGAACAGCGATTTTTTTTCCCTGGGAAAAAAATTGCTGTTCTAAGTGTTCAGGATTGTAAGCTTTCGCTTACATGGGGTTGATAAATCAGCATTCGCTTTTTTAAGCATTCGCCGATTTAATATAGACTCTCCTATAACTATCATTAACCAACTGGGATCTACACATATACTCAGGTCCTTAAACAAATCTATAGTTGCTTTTGCCCACAGCTCTGATGTACTGTGTAGGCATGCACATGCGCAGTACATCAGAACTGCCACAGAATATCAGAAAGCTGCGGAAGGGCTGCAAGGAGGCATTATACAATGCCATTATTTAAGAAAAGTAATTCATTTTTTTCTTAAATAATGTCATTGTTTTATAGCAATAACCCACTTCTGGGTGTGGGTAATGCTGGATTTACCCATGGTTGGCTTTGTTTGGCCACTCGGGCTTCGCCCTCGTGACCAAACCACACCAACTGTGGGTAAATCCAGCATTACCCACACCCAGGCATGGGTTATTGCTATATTACATCCCAACACAACTTTTTATTCATAGCTGTTATTATATTGTTATAGAACATCATGTTACAGGTGGTAATAGATCTATTTTCAACATATGCATGCTGATATATGGTTTCAAGTCCCAGCCTATCCAGTTCTGACAATAACTTATCCAATATTACCTTCTCCATTATTTTTCCACAACATGAAAGTTGACTTAAGGGTCTGTATGACTCTGGGTTTGTCCTACTCCGCTTTCCCAGGTTTAATACGCATGTCTCCAATCTTGAGGAATCTCACTATAGTTATACGTTTGTGCAATATTTTATGGGTGATGGTAAGTTAAGAGAGGGAAACAGAGTGGGGTAACTAGTCAGTTCAATGATTTAAGGGAAGAATAATGCTGTATGTGCAGCATTTTTCACAGAGGCAAATTTGGCAACTTTCTTATAACATGCTAGCAGTTTTGATAAAATTGATGTTTTTTAAATTGTAAATATAGGGTCCCTGTGCAGTAGGGTGGAGAAAAGAAAGTTATTTGCTAGAGTGTTTTGTGGTGTTTTTCAGGAAAAAAATATGGTTGTAGAGCAAACCTCGTTTTTTTTATATTCTTTATTATATTTTGTAGTGCAATGAGGTCAAATTTCAGATTATTATTTCTTATAACTCAGCTAAGTGTAGTGTGAT
>NC_056746.1:1353580311-1353620311 GCF_019279795.1 Protopterus annectens | reverse complement strand
CTGAAATGAAGGGCTAAAAGAAATGGATGGAAAACTAATGAAAAAAAAAAAAGAAATTTAACAGAAATGCGGCTGCTTAACCAAAAATCTCAATATTATCAAAGTTGCTAAGCTGTTTAATACCGATTCTTCCATAAAAAAGATTCTTTGTGTCCCTCTCATATCTTTTTTTACTTTCAAGAAGGGAAAACTGGATACACCTGCACTAAGGTAATTGTGTTTTTACTTATACCTGCACTACGATAATTGTGTTTTTACTTATTCCTGCACTAAGATAATTTTGTTTTTACTTATACCTGCACTAAGGTAATTGTGTTTTTACTTATTCCTGCACTAAGGTAATTGTGTTTTTACTTATACCTGCACTAAGGTAATTGTGTTTTTACTTATACCTGTACTACGATAATTGTGTTTTTACTTATTCCTGCACTAAGATAATTATGTTTTTACTTATACCTGCACTAAGGTAATTGTGTTTTTACTTATACCTGCACTAAGGTAATTGTGTTTTTACTTATACCTGCACTAAGGTAATTGTGTTTTTACTTATTCCTGCACTAAGGTAATTGTGTTTTTACTTATACCTGCACTAAGGTAATTGTGTTTTTACTTTTACCTGCACTAAGATAATTATGTTTTTACTTATACCTGCACTAAGGTAATTGTGTTTTTACTTATACCTGCACTAAGGTAATTGTGTTTTTACTTATTCCTGCACTAAGGTAATTGTGTTTTTACTTATACCTGCACTAAGGTAATTGTGTTTTTACTTGTACCTGCACTAAGGTAATTGTGTTTTTACTTATACCTGTACTAAGATAATTGTGTTTTTACTTATACCTGCAGTAAGGTAATTGTGTTTTTACTTATAACTGCACTAAGATAATTATGTTTTTACTTATACCTGCACTAAGGTAATTGTGTTTTTACTTATAACTAAGATAATTGTGTTTTACTTATACCTGCACTAAGGTAATTGTGTTTTTACTTATAACTGCACTAAGATAATTATGTTTTTACTTATACCTGCACTAAGGTAATTGTGTTTTTACTTATACCTGCACTAAGGTAATTGTGTTTTTACTTATACCTGCACTAAGATAATTGTGTTTTTACTTATACCTGCACTAAGGTAATTGTGTTTTTACTTATAACTGCACTAAGATAATTATGTTTTTACTTATACCTGCACTAAGGTAATTGTGTTTTTACTTATACCTGCACTAAGATAATTGTGTTTTTACTTATACCTGCACTAAGGTAATTGTGTTTTTACTTATAACTGCACTAAGATAATTATGTTTTTACTTGTACCTGCACTAAGGTAATTGTGTTTTTACTTATACCTGCACTACGATAATTGTGTTTTTACTTATTCCTGCACTAAGATAATTATGTTTTTACTTATACCTGCACTAAGGTAATTGTGTTTTTACTTATACCTGCACTAAGGTAATTGTGTTTTTACTTATACCTGCACTAAGAGTTTTTACTTATACCTGCACTAAGGTAAATGTGTTTTTACTTATTCCTGCACTAAGAGTTTTTACTTATACATGCACTAAGGTAATTGTATTTTTACTTATACCTGCACTAAGGTAATTGTGTTTTTACTTATACCTGCACTAAGGTAATTGTGTTTTTACTTATTCCTGCACTAAGAGTTTTTACTTATACCTGCACTAAGGTAATTGTGTTTTTACTTATACCTGCACTAAGGTAATTGTGTTTTTACTTATACCTGCACTAAGGTAATTGTGTTTTTACTTATACCTGCACTAAGGTAATTGTGTTTTTACTTATTCCTGCACTAAGGTAATTGTGTTTTTACTTATACCTGCACTAAGATAATTATTTACTTATACCTGCACTAAGGTAATTGTGTTTTTACTTATACCTGCACTAAGGTAATTGTGTTTTTACTTATACATGCACTAAGGTAATTGTGTTTTTACTTATACCTGCACTAAGGTAATTGTGTTTTTATTTATACCTGCACTAAGGTAATTGTGTTTTTACTTATACCTGCACTAAGGTAATTGTGTTTTTACTTATACCTGCACTAAGGTAATTGCGTTTTTACTTATACCTGCACTAAGGTAATTGTGTTTTTACTTATTCCTGCACTAAGGTAATTGTGTTTTTACTAATACCTGCACTATGATAATTGTGTTTTTACTTATTCCTGCACTAAGGTAATTATGTTTTTACTTATACCTGCACTAAGGTAATTGTGTTTTTACTTATTCCTGCACTAAGATAATTATGTTTTTACTTATACCTGCACTAAGGTAATTGTGTTTTTACTTATACCTGTACTATGATAATTGTGTTTTTACTTATTCCTGCACTAAGGTAATTGTGTTTTTACTTATACCTGCACTAAGGTAATTGTGTTTTTACTTATACCTGTACTAAGATAATTGTGTTTTTACTTATACCTGCAGTAAGGTAATTGTGTTTTTACTTATACCTGCACTATGATAATTGTGTTTTTACTTATTCCTGCACTAAGGTAATTGTGTTTTTACTTATACCTGTACTAAGATAATTGTGTTTTTACTTATACCTGCAGTAAGGTAATTGTGTTTTACTTATACCTGCACTATGATAATTGTGTTTTTACTTATTCCTGCACTAAGGTAATTGTGTTTTTACTTATACCTGCACTAAGGTAATTGTGTTTTTACTTATACCTGTACTAAGATAATTGTGTTTTTACTTATACCTGCAGTAAGGTAATTGTGTTTTTACTTATACCTGCACTATGATAATTGTGTTTTTACTTATTCCTGCACTAAGGTAATTGTGTATTTACTTATACCTGCACTAAGGTAATTGTGTTTTTACTTATTCCCACTTCAATGTTTCATAAATACATAGGTTTCTTTTCTTTACAAATAAATCACTTAATATAATATAATATAATATAATATAATATAATATAATATAATATAATATAATATAATATATAGTACCATTAAGCTTTAGCCATATTTAGATTTATCTAACCCTGTGGTGTCTGGGAACATAGACTGAGTTCATATTGTTTGTCTTTGGCTTACTGGGTATGACTTCTGTAATTCTATTTTATGTATGTGGATTGACTGGGTTGGCTGAATATGGTTATGTCGTTTGTATGTGAATATGGGGAGTGTGGATCTCTTATCTGTAGATTAAATATCTTATCTGTATTGGGGTCTACCCTGTGTTCCTAGTATGTAATTTGTGATGCACAAAGTGTTTGGTAGACTAATATCTGCTTGGGGAAGAATTGTGTTGGATAGTATTAACAGCCATTTGGTTCTTATGTCAGATGTTCTCTGCATGTAATGTGGAAGTGTAGTGCCTGTTGTTTGATTGATATTTTGGGATTCCAGTTGTATTTGTTTGTAATCATTCTTGTTTTGTGCCCCTGTCCTTTTTTCTGCATGTTTGGGCTTAGTTCTCTGGCTCTATAAGGTTTAGAAATATGTTGTTGTTAGGCACCGTTGATGTTTTTCCATTTATTTTTCCTCTTTTTGTGTATATCTTGTAGTGGTTAATGGAAGGTCACTGATATGGCTACTAAAATACAAGCCATGATTTTAGGGAAATATATATTTGAGCCATGTGAGCTTGTGTACTTACTGTTGTGATCTCTGCTGAGAGTTGTTTCTTCTGAGAGATTTTAAGGTATATTTAGTTTCCCACCATGGTCGTGCGATATGCTGTGCAGTATCAAAGGTTTCCCTAGAGATGTGTGTGTTATCTCTGGATAGGTAAGCACGTATGCTCATATCCAGGGGAAGGTTCGATGATTGCAGAATGCCCTTTCATTTAAAGGCTCCCTATACATTTAAATATAAATTATTTTAAAGTAAAATAAAATTCTTGTAAATGGTTGCTACTTATATAGCAGGAGAGCTGTGAATGAGATTTTTTTTCTAAGAACAGTGAGTACAGTTTTCAGATGATTTGAAACAAGTGTATGGGCACTGCTTTGTGGGTGATGGACATGGCATGACTTGTAATGACTCTCAGGCTTGTTCAAGGTGGGTCATAATAGTTGTTTTTGCTGAGGGATGGTACAGAATGGGGGTAGAGTAGAGATGAACATAGCTTTTTTTTGGGATTTTGATGCTATTTTTTGAGCAGGGAGATTGAGATGAGAATCTCATTTACTTTACTTAGATAAAGTAGTAAAAAATGTTATGAATACCCTCTGCCCTGCTTTATCTCAATACACCATCACAGCTGCCCATATCAGTGAATATTGACACAAGGCAGTATGATATAAATGCATGTACTACAGGCATTATTCTTGAGAATATACAAAATAAGTGATTTTTTTTTTTATTAAGAAAACTTTTGCATCCAGACCAATGACATATTTTCATCATGGTATCTCCACAGAAGCTCTGGAAAGTTGAATTAATTTTTTCTGTAGTAGAATAACAACTGGATTTTTAGCCTTTTTTAGCAAAGTTAGGCTACATATTTATAGTGCAAATATATTTATAACTCTGGAAATGTTAGTCTTACAAAATGCGTGTTTGGGCTGACATGTGATTAATTTAAACTAAAGCATCTAAAGTCCCAGGGGGCCACTGTCTCAAAACAGTGATATTCCAGAGGTTGCAAAATACACAACAATATTTTTTGCAGATTTGGGAAAGTCCTCATGCACCATCTGGTTTGTTACTTTAATATTTACACAGAACTGACTTTGTAAAGTTGGATTGATAGAATGGAATGTACTTCCTTAACAATACAAAGTTTTGTGAGCTAATTTTGTTTAAAGATTTTTTTTTTATATTGTGCAGGAGCTTGACTTGCTTTTCTACAATACAGACCTTTTGCTATTCACTGTAAAAATGAGTGGAATGTATTTCTTATAAATTCATATTTGCACTACGATCTCACTGACTGGAAGGTTTATGTAGGATTCCATTTTCATTGTCTAATGACAGCTAAGATATTTTATGTACTTTCTCATATATTAGAGTACATACTGCAAATATTAATGAATGTCGTGGTCAAAACTTTGGGTTTGTGAAAAGCTAGTATTTTTGTAGGAGAGTGTATAGTGGTGAAATGAAATTCCAAAACTACTGACATAAGAATTCTGAAGCATACAAACTGTGCAGGGTCTATGTTTAACTTTTAAGCAATATATTTACTATCCTCCTATATCAGTAATAACATATTTTGAGTTTAGAGAGTATACTATGGCATTAACAATTTTAAATCTCTCATAATGTGAAAATTAATGTTGTATGAAGCATATAGTATGGAGCATGTAATAATGTTTAGTGAAATGGGTCGTTAACATGGTTGCACACTTATGTATACAAATAGGTAAGATAGGTAAACAAATACATGCTAATACACACACTCAATCATACACTCGGATATACATGCTTTTGGATTCTTAAATACTCATATACAGACACATGCATACATATATTTGCATATTTGACCATACATACACACACACACGCACACACACACACACACACACACACACACACACACACACACACACACACACACACACACACACACACACACAAGAATGCATATACATTTAGAAATATGCATGTAAACTTACAGCATACAACTCAGTCTTCTTACAAGACCAAAACCTTAAATTATTTAAAATTTAAAATCTAGATTTGAAGTAGCTTTACTGATGTTAACAATTCTAATTGCACCATATCCATATAGTTTAAATGTTAACTGTGTGGGCATTCATTTTAATTAAAGTAACATATAAAATCTCTACATTTCAGATATGGGTATGAGTTAAACAATTGAAGAATTATGAGACAATTGAAGTACTTGTTTAAACAAAGCACATCTTATTATAATAAATATTGTATTGTATAAGGAAAACATCACCCATCAATTTACCTGTGTTATAGAGATCTTATACTAGGAGCTGTTACAAAATACATAACTTGAATCTTTATTACTTCCTTTATTTGCATTAACGTGTTATAGTTATGGATTGGCAGAGTGGAATTAATCCTGCTTCTATTGTTAGGTAGGATGACTTGGATAGATTTGCTATCTAAGTCAGGAGTGTTATACTCCATGTGGGGAGTAAAAGTTGAAATAACTTAATGTTTAATATTTTATGTAGTATTTTTTTTTCCTTTTTTGGTGTCTATAATCTCATGCATTTTATTCATTTGTATTAACATTAAGTCCACAAGGTTTATTGTTGCTGACATTCAGTATTTAAGTGGTTTATTCATACTGCCATATTTTAAAGTTCTCAGTTAAAATACTTTTTGGATTACAAGATGACATACTTAAAGTGTATTTCTATTAATATTAATAGATTAAATAAGGGTTGTAAAAGGGATAGTTTAAATAAATATTTTAAATGATTTTCTTCCCAGGCCATATTCATTCAAGAAACCTATTTGTTAACAAATAATATAGACAGGCTTAATAATAAACATTATACTGTATTAGATAGTTCTCAATGTAATCAGAAAAGAAGAGGAGTAGCTATTTTGTGGAAAAATTATTTACCTATACCAATTATACTGACTACATATAGTGATGATAAAGGAATTTTTTGTTGAGTAACTTTAGAAATTAACAGGAAGATATACACTCATATTAATATTTATTGGATACCTGGTATAAGTATTAAAGCAGTCAAACTTCAACTTGATCAGATCATCCAGCATTCAATGGGTAGTTTAATTTTTACAGGAAATTTTAATTGTATAATAAATGCAAAAGATTCTAATACTGTGTGGAAGTATAGCATATCAGCTTCAGCCAAAGAATTAATACATTTCATTAATGTATTTAATATTAGAGATGTTAATGAATTTTCAGTTACTGAATCAATTTTTTACACATCTTTCAAATAAATATGGAACACAATCAAGAATTGATAATCTATGTTTCCAGTGACCTAACTACGAGCCTTGGTAAAGTCAAAGTAGTCTGATGTCCACTTTCTGATCACAACACCATAACATTTGAATTCTTTCTGAAGCATAATAACAATATTGACATTAAAAGAATACCAGCATATATAACCAACTTAAAAGATTTTAAAGAATTCTTTAATAAGGAGATTCAAACTTACATTGAATTTAATAATACTAAAGATATACCTGAGATTTATCTATGAGATGCTCTAAAGTCTTATTTAAATGGTAAAATTATGAATTGGTACACCTTAAAGAAAAATCAATGAGATAAGGATTAACTTGAACTACATGGAAAAATTGATAAACTAAAACTAGAAAGTCAAAAAGACAGTAATATTTTAATAAAAAAATAATAAAATCCCAAAACAAATATATAGAAATTCTAAATCATAAAACTGAAATAAATACAGAAAATATTAAACAAATTTCTCTATCAATCCAAAATCCATGCATAAAATATCCTCTAGAACAAAAATGATTATTAAAACTAATCATATCAAAGAATTATACTCAGCTGATAAAAAGAAAAAAGTCACAGCAATAGAAGGCATCTTAAGGGAATTTAAAATTCATTTTAGTAAAATGAATCTATAGAATCTGACTATGGATCCTCAAAATGCAGTTAAAACTTTTTTTAGGAAACAAACTAAATATAAATTGACAGATGAAGAATTGAAACTAATCGATAGACCTATATCAATGTCATAACTCAAAAATCAAATTAGCAAACTAAAACCTAATAAAGCTCCAGGCAATGATAGCATAATATCAGAAATGTATAAACATATGCCTAGGGATGCTTTAAACATCTTACTTCATGTTTTTTAGTTAAAGATTTAACAATGGTTCTGCCTTCATGGAAATATGTGCTTATATCTCTAATCTGGAAAACAGACAAAGACCCAACTTTTCTTCTTATTGACCAATTTCATTATTAAATGTTGATTACAACATATCCATGTCTATTCTTGTTGGTAGAATTCAACAATTTCTTCCATATTTAATTAACAATGATCAAACTGGATTTATAAAAAATAGGAATATTTATGTTAATATTAAAAGAATATTAACTGTAATTGATTATACTAATAACATAAAAGATAATTTAACTATAATACGCTTAGACATTAATAGTGCCTTTGACACAGTTCATTGGAAGTATGTTTTATTGGTCTTGGAAGAATGTAATTTCTTAAAGAGTTTTCTGCAACTTGTAAGCATCCCTTATGATAATTCCTTAGTTTATCTAAAAATAGGTTTTTATGTTTTGGAATCAATCTCATTTACTAAAGGAACAAAGCAAGGCTGTCCATTGTTATCTTTGCTTTTTACTTTGATTATGGAACCATTTGCGAATTACATAAGATTAGAACCAGATATTAAAGGAATGCAAATAAATCACAATCTAAACTTGAAAAATACTATTATTTGCTGATGATATACTGTTGACACTGAATGATAATTAAAGTTCAATTAATGCTCTCTTTCAGGCTATTGAAACTTACTTTTAATGATGACAAAACAAAATTTTTATGCATAAATTCTAATATACATGATGTAGAAGAAAGATTTTCTAAATATACTGTAAAAGATAATAAAATAAAATATTTAGGAATAACTTTAACTCAAAACATTAAAGCTATAATAAATATAAATTATAGTAATAGCTTGGATAACATAAAATTCTTATTAATATATGGAACAAATTCCTATTCTCAGCAGAAGAGAGGCATTCATTAATAAGAATGATAAAATATTATCAAAGCGGTAGCGCTGTCGCCTCACAGTAAGACGTTGTCTTGTTCGATTCTCAGTTAAAGCGTCTTCTATCTGGAGACATGCATGAATGGGTGTACCTTCGTTGAAGGTTGTGCATCAGGGCTGGCAACTCAGCATGTAAAAATCTACTTCCAATCATCAGTGGACCGGAGTTCCACTGTGGCGACCCCTAACTGGGAAAAACCATAAAACACAACAACATTATACATAATTCAGTCATTAACTCATCCTCTCCCTAAACAGTATTTAAGAGAATTTAATTCCTTAATTCTTAGATTTCTTTGGTATCCCAACAACCCTAGATTGGCCCTTAATTATCATTTAAGAACTTGGTCCTTTGGAGGAATTGGATTACCATATTAAGAATGATATTTTTTTTCTGCTATTATAAAGATAATTACTCTTTGAACAAGTAATAATTACAATGCTAAATGGAAAAAACATGCAAGACAGTATTTGTTAAAATCTATCTAATATATGCATGCCACAATAAGATAACTAATAATAATTTTCTTTGGTTATCAAAAGATTATATTTTGGGAAATGAAAAACAACTAATTAACTCATCTTATACCTCCATGATATTGATTAACATTAGAAACTTTCTAGATTTCTTTGGTATCCCAACAAGCCTAGATTGGCCCTTAATTATCATTTAAGAACTTGGTCCTCCGGAGGAATTGGATTACCATATTAAGAATGATATTTCCTTTCTACTATTATAAAGATAATTACTCTTTGAACAAGTAATAATTACAATGCTAAATGGAAAAAACATGCAAGACAGTATTTGTTAAAATCTATCTAATATATGCATGCCACAATAAGATAACTAATAATAATTTTCTTTGGTTATCAAAAGATTATATTTTTGGAAATGAAAAACAACTAATTAACTCATCTTATACCTCCATGATATTGATTAACATTAGAAACTTTGTTCACAAAATCCTAGAGTATAAAGCTTGGCTATTCTTAACATGTCCTATAGCATATACACAAAACAATATATGTACATTCAATGCAACTAAAATGGCAGCATTTAAAGAGAAAAATCAATTTGTTTTATTTTAGTTGACAGATAAAGAAAAACTACATTCTCTAGATTTTATCTTAAAAATAATTTAAATAATATAATGTGGTTGGATATTCAAAGTTATAGATACTCAGTAGAGAAGAGAGTAAATTTAATGCAAACATAAATAAAAAAGCAGTTCCTAATTTAATTGAACTTCTAAACATTTTGATGCATCAAAATACTATAGAAAAGGGCTTTTGCCTAAAATGTACAAGATGATTAAAATAATACAGAATATTGTAAAAAATCATTGTGATTATTTTAACTCCATAAATAATTATTATCCAAGTGAAGATGAAAAGAAAATTATAATATCATCCTATAAACAAGCCACTTAATCTTTAAAGTGAAAATTATTTTCTTGGAAATTTATGCATAAAGCATTCATCACTCCACATAAAATAGAATTAATGTATATGAAGAATGCTGGATGCTGAAGATGTAAGTTTAAAATCAAAACAGATTGGCAACAAATGAACTATGAATTTATTGTAATTAACCCATTTTGGAATAATATTCACTTTTACTGGCTCTGTTCAGTGATAAATTTGCTGTAAACAAATCATTAATCTTATTTAATTTCTCAATTCCCTCATGTGTTAAAAATCCCTCTCTTCTTTAGAGTATCTTATCAATCACAAGGAAAACAATAATCAAGAATTGGAAGAGTGAATCAACTCCATCAATAAAATAATTTCTTAATATTGCAACTAAAGTTTGTCATCTAGAACTACTGACTATCAAGGAAAGAACAGCTAGAACCACCACTTCTTATAATTCGTGGATGAAACTCAGTCAACTGTTAAATAATCAGTCATTAGAGGTTGAGAGGTATGAGTATTACACAGTAAAGGCTCTAGCTCACTGGGTCTTTCTTGCAGTTTTTTTCTTTTTCTCTCACCACACACACACGCACACACACGCACACACACACACACACACACACACACACACACACACACACACACACACACACACACACACATACACACACACACATACATACACACACACATTTTACCTACCTTGGCTAGAGTACCTTACAGAATCACTCATTCTCTGGAACTGCAAATGTCTCATGTTTATTTGCTCCATCTGTAGTTTATCTTGTCCGTTCTTTATGATTTACCTCCATTAACCTTTAACCTTTGCAAAGCTTTTTATATTCCTTCTCATCATATGTCTGTAGTTCTGATTTTCCACAGTTCCTTTTTCCACATCATTCTCACTGAATCCTGATAGGCATAATTATTTATTTTTTACATTTATTTGAATTTCATAACCAGGTGTGGAGGTAGCCCTGGAAAGCAAAAATCTAAATGAGGAGAAACATTGACATATCTCAGAGACTTTGTTAGGAATACAGATGGAGGAAAGAAAAGGGCCTTATAATTAGTGTAGGGGTAAGGAGATAAAAGACATTCTGGGATCTCAGGATGGATGCAACAACAATGGGAAAAAGTATCAGAAGAGGATTGCAAGGAAGTTAAAGAGGGTTTTAATTAAGTAGGAAGAAAGATGGAGATAAAAAACAAAAAGATACCCAACCAAGAGGAGGAAGGTCACTAACAGAAGAATGAAGGAAATGAGTAACAATTATGAGTACATTTGTTTTATTTTGTCTTCACAAAAGAAGGCAATAGAGATCTGCAGGGAAAGAAAGTGGTAATAAGAAGGTAAGAATTGAACTGATGACAAATAAAAATGACCACCAGTGAAACAAGCAAATAAAACCAAACAATGGAGCAGCAGAGGAAGACACCAACCAGGAATTAGCATAAAAAACTCTTTACTTTAACTCTTTCATCAGAATGACTTCTTCAGAAATACAGTTACAGACATTTTTACACAGACTTATATGCTTACACTCTCATGTCCTTCCCACTAATCAGATTACATTAAATTACTTAATTGACAATCAACTTCTGAGATACAAATCTTAAGTAAAAATCTAAAATGTGTAGTAATAGACCATAATATAACAAACACATTTAAACACAAAAAATACAAAAAATAAATGTGTATATGTTTAAGCCATAAAATACAAATATACATCAACATTCTATCTACTATCTGATAAAAACATTTAATATTAATAGATTCATTAAGGCCTGGAAAACTATCAGCACCCAGTCTAAGTTGCCATAATGATTATTTTCTCTCTACTCTGTTTTTTTATATTGCCACCTCTTAAATCAATGTTAACTTGTTCCAACACACTGAAAGTATTTTTTTATAAGAACTACAAGTTACAGAGTGTTTGAACAAAGCATTTTTTATCATCTATAGTTCTAATGGCATAGTAATGTTCTTTTATACATGTATTAAGATTCCTGGTAGTCATACTTATATAAAATGCAGTACAGCCTGAACATAAAGCAACATACACTAAATTGATAGAATTACAGTTGAATCTTCCTTGTACACTAATAGTTCTGTCTAAATGAAGTAAATTTATAAAAGGTCCCACATGAATGTATCTACAGGCACTGCAATAGAAGCATTTAAACATTCCCCTAGGTTTATTGGATGCAGGTATATATTTCAAATTGTCATTCTTTTCTAACAAGTTCTTAATAGAGTTTGATTTCTTTAACACAAAACTGGGTTTATTACCCAAAATAGTAGATAATTCGTTATTGCCAGAAATAATCTTCCAGTTGTCTGTGACTACTGCCTTAATTTTATTACTATCAACAGACATGTTAATAATACATCTAGCACAGATGGTAAAGCAGTAACACCTACACTACTAGTATTAGGTATAGACTGACAATTAACATTCTTAACTTGCAACTCTTTTAATAATATTGGGGCAAATTCAATATTCCTTCCGTTTGCATTATCAGTGCTGATGTCATTAAGTAAATGTAAGGGGTAACTTCTAACTACAAACAAATTAGTAATAAAATCAACTTCTTCATGAAATGCCTTATCATCAGTTGTCATACGAGATGCGCTTATGTATTAACCTTTAGGTACATTCTTCTTAATATACATAGGATGACTACTATCAAAATGCAGATAATTATTTACATAAGTAGCTTTCCTATAAATGATACTTGCAAATCATTTACTAATAGGATCCCATTCTAAAATTACATTCAGGTAGTTTATTTTATTACCAAAACCACTTAAAGTAAATGTAAAAAAATCATAATTAGCATTTAATTGTGTCAAACATGTGATGTGGTTAACTAAAGGGCCCTTTATAATAAAAAACAAATCATCTATATATCAACAATAGAATAGTATATCAGTAAAGAGACCCATGGTGGGTACAATTTCTTTTTCCCACCAACCCATTACCCGACCAGCAAAAGCTGGGGCCACCATTGTCCCCATTGCTACCCCTCTTAACTGTTTATAACTTTTGTTAAAAATAAAAAAAATATTATCTAATAACAATTCTAATAAGGAGCAACATGTTTTATTGTTGAACTACACCAGCTAGTATATTTAGTAAGAAAATTAGACACAAATTATAATCCTTCTACTTGTGGAATACAGGTATATAAAGAAACTACATCAGCAGTTAGAATAAACAATTCTTCTGTACTATGACAACTAGAATCTAAAAATTGTTTCTGAAACAGTCTGATTTGTCCCAAAAAGGACCAGGAGTCCTTAATAAAGGAAGGTAGTTTCTGAACTAGAGGGATTAAAAGTTTGTCCAAATACAATGACAAACCCTCAGTAATACTTCCTGAACATTTATTTTTTGTGTTTAAATGTGTTCATTATATTATGATCTGTTACTACACATTTTAGATTTTTACCTAAGATTTTTATCTGAGAAGTTGATCATCAATTAAGTCATTTAATGTAATCTGATTAGTGTGAGGGACATGAGAGTGTAAGCATATAAGTCTGTGCAAAAATGTCTGTAATTGTATTTCTGAAGAAGTCATTCTGACGAAAGCTTTAAATAGAACTGATGAGCTGATTGACCAAGGGACGGTAGAAAAGCAACTAGTTACACTCAGCAAGCGTAAGGCACAGATACTCAATATTATACATACCATAATCCTTAAAAATAAGCTAGAGTGGTGACAGAAGCTCTACTGGAACTATTTAATAGCTGTCTGGTCATTAGGGAGATTCATGAGGACCAGAAATATCAACCTGCAGTGACAATACAAAATGAATGTCCAAAACAGCCTGATTGGCGCGTGTGACTCATTGAGCATAGCTTTGATAATAGTGATGAAAGACTGGTTAACTTTTGCAGATTGACAATAGTCATCCAGGATGTCAAATGACAAGAAACTGACAACAAGAAACATTGTCAAATGAATCTAATGCATATCTATTATTGCATTGTGGCATAAATTGATGGGGGCAAGCACTGGCTGTTACATTGTTGAGTATGTGAAGTATTCAGCTGAGTACATTTTTTTCTGAGAATCTTTCAGCAATATTATAGCACACACAGATCAAAACTTCTAGAACTGTCTAAATGAATGTCTGCAGCCATTTTATGGTTGCATGGTGTAATAGCTGAAAATGATATATACATGTATCAAGCATATGGGTTCAATGTTTGGAGACATGCACATTTCTATTAATGATAAGTAGAGAAAGGGATAACAATAAGAGCTTGTTGTGCAAAATTAACATTTCTTGATATGCCTGATCGTGCAAATCTATTTAGATGAACATGCATCTACAGAACACTTTTGCAACTTATCCTGAGATTTTTGATCTTGGAGTTATATAACAGAGGAGAATGCATGTGACAAAGTCTCCTGCATGGCTAATGTTCATGGTCTGGCCTTTCTACTTTCAGAGGAGGGAGATAAGTGTATGTATTTGTTTCAAAGAGATTGCATGTGGATCTACACTCTACAAGGAGAATGCACTTCATCATACAGCCTCCTTTCTACAAGCATCTCATCACTAGTGCATAAAACCTGCCAGAGCAGTTTTCCAGTTACAAGGATAGTGACATTTTTAGGGATGTTTTCAAATAAAATTAGCATAGCCAATCTGCATCATTGCCTTCTGTTAGTCTACTTTTCAATTTGAGGTGTGTGTATAGATTTATTTCCTTCTTTTTTTTCTGTCCTTGGTGAGGTCAACAGAGACTCCTGGACTAATTGGTCAGAGGAATATACTTCTGATGAAACTCTTTGTTTTCTTAAGGGTCAAGACCTTGGGCATCAAAATTCATTAGGATAAGTGACATTGTAGTTCTAACATTTGATTTTATAATTCTTTTATTTTGTTGTTTCGAACACAGAATCCATACTGCATGGGTTTCTATAACAGGAACCACTGTTGTGGTTTTCTAGCCTAGTCTTATTATGTGAATCTGAGGTAAATCCACTAATGACCGAAAGGAGCACAGCTCAATAATTTTTTAAGGCTGTATTGCATTAGATCAATGTTTCTTTCTACTAGTATTTGTATTTATTTTATGTTTGTTATATGAGAACCTAAAGTGAGAACTATCTAGTCACTCTTATGAAATCTAAGTAACTAACAGTATACAAGTGATGCTGGATAAAATCAAACAGAAACCTGGTGACTGAAGCATTTCATTCACAGCTCATTCCCTTAGTAACTGCACCTTGCAGCCAGGCGATCATCTTTAATCACATAGCATGTCCCTTTACTACGACAGCCTCCATCTCCTGCATTATTGAGCCAGCTGATAAGACTGTTGCTTTACCCTTTTCTTTGCTGGATCTGAAAATTAAAACACAAATTCATAACAGATTTTCTCCTGGGCAGTCAGTAGGTGGCAGCATTACAATTTAAAAATACTGTACCTCTTAATACCAGAGTGTACTTTAATGAGTGACAGGAAGTTTTATAGCTCATTACTGCAGTTAGACAGCAGAGAAAAAGACACATCAGGCAAGCTAAATGCTTAAACTCGGTTCATCAAATTTTCTTGCAAATTATTGGTCTGTAATCATTTAAATGTCACTTTATCTGTTTATTTATGCAGTTTCTAATTTACATTTTAAAATGCTTAATATACATCAAATATGGTGGATCAGGTTTTTAAAGTTGTAGTATCTCTGTCTGGAAATTTCATAATAGTCCATGTTTTTCTCGTGTCTGTCTTGTATCGATTTAACTTGTAGGTGGGACAGACATCAGAGCATATATCTGCAATGGCTTGCATACGACTACAGTAAAATCGAAACAGAAATGTTTTAAGAAATTCTTCAAAGCTGTTAGACAACAACTGAACATTTTTCTTTGAAATTTTTAGTTTGAAATCAATATACACATTGACAGAGAATACAGTGAGGTCAGATTGGCTACTCTTCATAGACAGGAGCAGCAGCTCACTTTTACAGAGTTTTGTAAACAGTTCAGTACATGACCTAGTCTGGTGTCATTTAAGAGCCAAGTGAAAGTATTGAAACAGTGCCTGTTTCAACTACTCATCTGTGGAGGAGCTTCTTTTGTGCAGTAAAGTGTCACAAAATATATAATAAAATGTACAATTAAAGGCCAAACAAAATAAGTTTACTTCCTGTTTCACCAAGTTGGTGCAACCCTGGAGATATATATGTATATATATATTATTTATTATTTATTTAACATTTGTTCACCGGGAAAGTCCGACTAGGCTCCACAGAGCCTATTTTCAGCAGAGGCCCGGGGAGAGACGCTCCAGTCGCTTGTCTTCATATATCTATCTATCTATATATATATATATATAAATGGATATACACAGACATATATATATATATATATATATATATATATATATATATAGATATATAGATATACATATATATATAGATATATATATGGATATACACAGACATATATATATATATATATATATATATATATATATATATATATATATATATACCGAGAGAGAGAGACAGGAAAACAAATAATGAGAGGATGAAAGACAAGAGAAAGAGTGAGAGTGAGAGAGATCCGATGTGTGGGGATTCGGACAGTAATATTCCTCCCTGCAAAAATGCTATTTGAAAACTAAGACCATTAGCAGACGGATAGGGCACTCTTCTGTGATTCTGGTATCTTGGGGTCAGTTAGCAACCTGCAAAGCTAGAAACCTGGCCCAGGGGGAAGACTTGAGTGGCCAGTAGTTAGCTGCACTATTTCAGGAAGGTAGAGTGGATTTCTGCGGACACAATGCTGCTTTTATTGGAGGCAGGAGAGTTGCATTAGTGTTTCACATGTGCAGGTGCACACAGAGGAAAGGGATCTTCATTGCACGATGGGTGGGAGCACTCATGGGTACATGCTTTTATTGTGGAAGGCTTAACATAAACAGCTTTGCAAAGGGCTACTGACAGTAGAAGTGTGTCTGTATGTGTCTTTGTCTATCTGTCTTAGTGATACACTGTGGGCTGTGAACTGAAGTGGTGTGATTGTGTATGTGTTTGTGTATATATATATATATATATATATATATATATATATATATATATGTGTGTGTGTGTGTGTGTGTGTGTGTGTGTCTGTGTGTGATATACTGCGGATACTGTGGGCTGTGGACAGTTGTGGTGTGAGTGTGTGTGTGATATACTGTGAGTGTGTCAGTCTGCTGGGAGATAGCCTCAGCAGTAGTTGTAGCACAATGGCTTGATATACTGGACATGTCCACGGCATGCCTCATAGAGGTCTAAGCATCTCATGCCTGCACCCACCCAAAAGAGCTTGCACTATCAGGAGTTGCATTAGTTGTGCCACGATCCTGGCTAGACGTTGTGCTACATGAATGTGAGTGATGTCACTGCGGGAACTGACATTACCACGGAAACAACTTCTCCTGGGCATAGACACATCCACATTAGATATAGCCTTGGAAGAGCTAGCACTAGGAGAGCGTGATTTAGGACATCCACACCCATGACAACTACCATCTGTTAAGGCAGTGGTGGAACAGATTTATGGACGGTGCTTCACACCTGACAGGTGAGCTTGAGAGGATATGACGCATTCCAGTAAGTAGCTGAGTCTATTGAAGCAAACACACATATGTGGCAGAGACTCCCATATGTCATCTTGCACACCCTGTACCTCCCTCTCCAACTCTGCCATGACTGTGGTGGTACTAGCCTGTGCACCCATGATGACCCTGCATTTACACTGGGTTGTGGCTATTGGCATGCCAACCTGAAGAGGATGACAGTAGCCATGCTTTCAGTGAGCATCAGTACCCATTGTCCTCTGTGCATCTTTCCTCCTACAGAAACTAGGGTCAGATCCTGACATGTGTCCACTAAGGGGTTCCACACTTCCATCACTGGTAGTGTCCCTGGTAACCTACTCTCTCTCCGTGGCATGCATTTCTTGAGTGTTTGCAGGTATAGAGGATGTGTACACAGGCTAGGTATTGGATGTCGTGCTCACAATCCCAGTGTGGATCTCTCACACACACACACACACACACACACACACACACACACACACACACACACACACACACACACACACACACACTCACTCTCTCTACTTCCAGACAGTGTCAGCTTATCACCCCAACATCATAAGAGGTTGTAGATCCTCCAGAATCAGTACACATGAAAGTGAGGTGTACAAGTATTCCCATGTTATAAGCATTTTAATCACATACCTTGTGAAGACGGCCACACAGGGGACTCTAATCTTCCTGTATATGAAAAATCAGACAGCTTTAATAGGATGGACAGTGAGTAAGGAGTCAAGAGTATTTATAGGTCCTCTTACACAGAAAGAGGTCTACATATGTAGTGCATTTCTAGTAGATACCCTTGTCAACCACTCAGGCTCTAACATAATATCCAACACCACACTGTGGGACTATGTGGAGATGTCAGTGCCTTTGTTAGAGGCCAGAAACCACCTTAGTCCCAATAAGAAAGGCAAAATCAACTCCAACTGCAAAAGATGCCCCAAAACAGAAAAATAAAGAAGAAGAAAACGTCTGGGTGCACCACCACAAACCAGTCATACTCTTCATCGATTAAAATCACTCTTTTAATAAAAATTAAAACAATGAAAACAAAACGTCATACAAAAACACACAAAACTTCCAGCAATGATAAGCACTTTTGGCTTCTCAAGTCTTCATCAGAACATATTTCCTGTACGCTGGGTAGAGATATAAATTCTTTCCTGCAGCCAATCAAATCACATTATGAGCTTGACCCTCCAATTACTAAAATGTCCTGTCAGTGGGCAGACTTGGATTGACATCCAATAGTGCGCAATACAATAGAGCTTAAAAAAGCTTAAAAAAAGCTCATTGACTACTTTAACCAATCACAGCTTTACGTAAAATATGCCCCAATCAAATAACTTTGATTTTTCCAACCACTTTCCATAGATGTTCAAAGGATCACCATGCAAATGTATTGTATGAAGTACACCCTTCCTTGGAATAGATAAAAGAGACATAACTCCTTGTCCACAAATAGGGATGTCTCTATTAAGTCCCTTCTGGCCAGTTAACTGTAAAGACATGTAAAATTGGCCAACCATTCTGAGGCTATCCACTGTATAAAACTATGTTCTCTCAAGGCAATTTAAAAAGTTATTTGAACAGTATTAAGGCCAAGTGATCCGTATTACCTCTACAAACTTTAGAACATCATTACAGAGATCTGTATACTCTTACTGCAATTTAAAGTATTATTAGGTAACTTATATGGACTGATAAGGAGATAAACAGAATAAACAAATCACTGTGAAGTTAATCCTTGCTGGTTCTCTGTATTACCTCTAAGGGCTTTAAAACATCATTGCAGAGATCCGTGTACTCTCACAGCAGTTTAAAGTATCATTAGGTAACTTATATAGATATAATAAACACTTGGCAGAAAGCTAGTATAAATAATCAAAAACTGAAGGCAAGCAATATTGATACCAAAAAATACATTAAGAAAGTCTAAAAAGTCGTCTTTGCATTACGATTGTGCATGATTGTGCTTGCAATAAGATTGGGCCTACCCTGGCCAATCAGGGTGGAAAACAGGTGATATAAACCAATAAATTTACAGCTATCCACAAAGATTCAGGAAACGCTCTATGTGTTTACATGAATTTGTTGTATTCATCTTTCATTCCCTTCAGAGGCAGTATGAGCTGTAGGTCAGCCTAAAGGTATAAGAATGAAGCAAAAAAGCAAAAGTCAAGAACAGGCCAGACAAACTGATGCTCAACTCCGCTATACCTTTGCTATCACTATTGGATCACTTATAACCAATCAGCTTTGGGGATAGATGGAACAGATGCATGATTGTAAGGTTATTCCTTGCCAGTTCTCCCTATTTCCTCTATAGACTTTAGAACATCATTGCAAAACTTACATTTATTAATAGTCATGGAACGAACTGCCAAAAATATATGTCATGTTTATCCTGTGTTAACAGCTGACAGCAATGATGAGCAGAGATATCAGATAATTTAAAAAATAATCTTCATGCTCACCTTTAGCTTATAACCCATATTAGGTCTTGTATAACAAATCAGATTAGAAAAGTAGTGATTTAGGCCAATAGCGGTGAGGCTATCCACTATAAGAGCTCATAAAAATGATCTGTTATGTTAAGATAAATTGCCTATACCTTTAACGTACTAACATCGTTCAATGTATTCAGAATATGAAATATTTTTACTTATCTTTTTCTGTTTTTCTTAAAACTAAGAAAGGTGGTTTACAATCACCTCATTAAAGGGATGAATGTGTCCATAGATGGTGGCTTGAGTGTTTCAATATTAGTGCAAAGCCTGAACTCCTACTTGGTATTTTTACTTCCAAACATAACCAAACAAACAAAAGCATGGCCAACCACTGGAAATACAGTGAAGCATCTGTAACAAGTGCCAAAATGGTTTTAGAATAATTCATTTAAGAAGGTCAATAGATAATGACTCTGTGGTAGACGACATTACTTCTAGCATAATAAAAACATCTCGGATATAGTTCAAGGCATAGTCCCAGGTACCAACAGGTGCTGTATAGATAGCAGTCTCACAATTCAATGGATGGTTAGACACCTGTTCTTAAGAATGGGTTTCAAAGAGATCATATTGTTGAGGCCTGGTGGACGGTGAGTCTACAGATTAGTGATCCAACCAATTTCACAAATTTCAGTGCGATTGTGTAAGCCACCGCCTCTATTACTTTGTGGAGTACATTCCAGTGCTTTAAAAGTAAAAGCGTGCTGAGGATTTTGCATAATATGATTTGCTAGTGCATTGGTAGGACCTTTTTGCTTGATGTCCCTAAGGTGATGTAACACTCTCTCTTTGAACTTTTTATCCATTTTGTCTACAGAGAACACTACACAGTCCTTACAAGTAGCCAAATATACTACATGCTTTGTGTTGCAAGTGGCTGTAGCTTTAAAAGTAATGCATTTCCCTGTAATGGGATGCATAAAGGTGTTCCTATTATCAATTTGTGGACAGGCTTTACTCTCCCACATCTGTGGGTACCTTGCCTCAGGATGTTCTTATCCTTATGGAAGGCATATTTATTGCAGAGTAACCTCTTTATGTCTTTTTTGTTTTTTGAACAAATATAATATAATTATATCCATTTAAGTTACCTAATGATGCTTTAAACTGCTGTGAGAGTACATGGATCTCTGCAATGACATTTTAAAGTGCTTAGAGGTAGTATAGATTACCACCAAGGATTAACTTCACAATCATTTGTTTATTCTATTTATCTCTGTATATGTCTTTTTTAATTTCTCCAAGTCTTTTGGGTTTCTAATACCATGACGGGAATGGACCCCATTCCTAAGTCAAAGTATGATTAAAGTTCATGAAATTAGTATTGGTTCACTCTTTGATGTTAGCCAAAAGTGCTCTTTGCAGCACCCGCAATGTGCCCAGTAATGACTCCTTCTGCAATTCATATGGTGTTACATGAATTGGTTACATATCTAAATACGATTGTAAATTCCTTTTTATAAGACCAATTGCTGCTACTACTATTGGAACTGTCTGAGTATCTTTCTTCCACATGGCTCTCATTTCTGCCTGCAGATCGAGGTATTTTATGACTTTATGTCTCTCTGCATGAAGACACTGTAGTCACTAGGTGTGGTGATTTCAATGATCGATGCTACTATTATCTTCTTTTCCTGGACCACTATATCCGATTTTCTAGCATCTATCTTTTGGACTGTTGGTATTGGGTGATCCCAAGTGATGTAAACTTCATAATTTTTTATGATTCTCTGTGGCTCATGTTTCCAGTGTTTTTCAGCCACTTCGATGCCATAATGTTTGCACAATCTCCAGTGTAACAATCTCGCCACATTATTATGCCTTTCAGCATACAGTCCCTCTGCCTATCTATCCATATAAGTTACCTAATGATACTTTAAATTGCAGTAAGTGTATACAGATCTCTGCAATAATGATCTAAAGTTTGTAGAGGTAATACAGAGAATCAGCAAGGAATAACCTTGGAATCATTTGTCTATTCTGTTTCTAAATCTGATTGATCATAAGTGATCCAGTAGTGACAGCACGTATATAATGGACAGAAGCATCGGTTGTTTAGCCTGTTCTTGATCCCTTCACTTTCTTTATATTTCTGATATTTTTCATCTTGACTTGTATTATATTGGCCCTGAATGGAATGAGAGATGAATATATAAATTTGTGTATACACTACTGAACGGTCTCTTAGTCTCAATGGATAGCCACTAATTCACTGGCTTATATCACCCATTTTCCAACTGGATTGGATAGGAAAGGCCTAATATTACTGCAAGCAGAACTGTGATGCGAAGAGGACTTTTCAGATATTTCTAATGCATCATTTGGCATCAACACTGCTTCTTTCTAACCCCTGATTTTTTTGTATGCTAGCTTTCTGTCAAGTATCCATTGAATGAATATAAGATTATTTAATGATGTTTTAAACTGATGTGAGAGAACTTAGATCTCGTGCAATGATTATAATAAATTCGACAGAACGCCTCCTGGGACTTTGTTGATAGTCTTAAAGTCATTGGTTAATATTGTCTGTTTTCCAACCTGATTGGTCAGTAAAGACTCAATAGCCTTGCAAGTAGAACTGTGGATGAGATGAGCACATTTGAGACATTTTCAGGGTACCCCTTGGCCTTAATACTGTTTGAATAACTTTTTAAATTGCCTTGAGACAACATCGTTTTTATATAGTGGATAGCCTCAGAATGGTTGGCCAATTTTACAAGTCTTTACAGTTAACTGGCCAAAAGGGACTTAATAGAGACTTACGAAAACCACAAGACCAGTAAAATAAAGTTGATTTATTAGCTCTCTTGATAAAACAGACAAAACAATATGTTCTCTCTCTAGCACCTCAGCCACAGTAAGCCTTCAAGGAGTAAACCTACATAATTTTTGAACACTTTATATACTTACATCAATTAAAACAATTAAAATTAATTATACAATTATGCAATTAATCAATTACACTTTTCCAACAGCACTCTGTATTCAATCCATTAGGCAGCAAAGTGCCATACTTTAAAATGAAAATAGTTTCTTTACTTAATAGTGACTTTTCAACCATATGGCCATTTGTTTCAGTATCAGCTACTTGCTGTAAGATAGTAGCCTGCAAGCTATCACTGGAACCATTATGATATTCACCAAAATGTAAAGCTAATGGGCTTTCTACTTTTTGATTCCTTATGTCCCTTAAATGTTCAAGTAATCTTACTTTGACGTAAACCTAACATTATTAATACTTGTAAAAACTTTTTTTATATATCTACAAATACTACAATTTCCACATGGAAATGTTCCAAAATCTGACATTTCATAATATATTTTACACTCTGGTTTTAAAAATTTTGTATGGACTACCATGTCTCTTAATGGTAGTTTTATCAAGAGAGCTAATAAATCAACTTTATTTTACTGGTCTTGTGGTTTTCGTACATCTACCTTCTTCTGTTGATGTTACTTAATAGAGACTTGCCTATTTGTGGACAAGGAGTTATGTCTCTTTTATCTATTCCAAGGAAGGGTGTGCTTCATACAATAAATTTGCAAAGGAAATACTCTAATTAAAGCATGTTTTCAGTTTATTAAAACATGGTGATCCTTTGAACATCCATGGAAAGTGGTTGGAAAAATCAAAGTTATTTGACTGGTGCATATTTTATACATAAAGCTGTGATTGGCTAAAGTTTTACGCTTTTTTAAGCTCTATTATATTGTGCACTATTGGATGTCAATCCAAGTCTGCCCACTGACAGAACATTTTACGGATTGGAGGGTCAAGTTCATAATGTGATTTAATTGGCCATAGAAAAGTATGTATATCTCTACCCAGTGTACAGGAAATATGATCTGATGAAGGCTTGAAAAGCCAAAAGCGCTTATCTTTGCTGGGTGTTTTGTGTGTTTTTCATACGTAATTTTGTTTTCATTGGTTTTATTTTTATTACAAGAGTGATTTTAATCACTGAAGAGTACAACTGGTTGATGATGGTGCACCCAGAAATTTTCTTCTTCTTAGTCCCAATAAGAGGTAGCTCAACTAATTACCCATCAAGCACCAGCTTACCTTCCTGTGCCACTTGGACAGTTCTTTTTTCAGTGGCATGTGTGATATCAGTGGTCATGTAGTGCAGCCTTGTATAAGTACTGTCATCAAGCACAATAATGTTCATCACCAGATGTTTCCAGGCATGTCCCCAGTAATTTTGGTCAGCACCTTCATGCCCAAAGAGCCATTGGCCATGGAGATGAGGTTCACTTCAGAGAACTTTGCTTTCCATATATTCCTTTCAGCAGACTCCTGCACTTGTCTTCTGTTTATGCTGTCTTTAGACATTGTTCTGTACATATGGAAAACATGAAGTCTGAAAGTCACAGATGCCAAGCCTGTAAGGCAGATATCCACCAATCCAAACATTCTTGGTATAGGTTGTTTGTATGATGCCAGGCTCCATCATGTCATGCATGCACTCAATACTAGACCCATGTCTGGATGGGATACATAGTTTGAGAGCTCCTTTATTTCTCCATTTATATTAGTATTTTATGTAGTAGCAGCATCAAGGCCTGCACTCATCCTTCAGGCAAGGCTCGTTGGCTCCCACAGCAGGTGGCAAGAGTAACATCACCACCACCAGAAACACCTACAACATCTGGGTGTGAGTCTGCCCACTCACTTACACACCTGCCACCCCACCTGCACTACCCACCAACACGACCCAGTGCAGGTAGCCATGCACCAGATTGTGGTACATCAGTGCTCACTGGTACTGGTACCAATAGAGGTCCAACTTTGGCACCCATCAGCAACTGGCAGACATAGCAGAGAGATCAGTGACAAAAGGTTAGATACTTGCATTGGCCACATGGAGAAGCTCTTCTGGTGACTTATTGAGTTATGTCCCTGCCCTGTCCTGCATTGCCCTGCACTGGCCCTACCATCTGAGCCAGGGCTCAGTGGTGAGGGAAGCCAGAGTGAGTTCTAAATCAGTTCTCCATTTAACAGATACTTTTGTGCATGGGATCATACAGACCCTCATTGATAAGTGTGTGTACAATAGATAAGCACTGGTATTGCTCATGGTATCCTGTGGCTGCACCCTAGCTCTGTGCTCTCCCTGCAGACCATGCTGTAGCTGCAAGCATCATATTTAATAAGATTAATTCCTTGCACTAATTTCCATTGTTATTCAATCTCAATGACCATCTAGGACTTATTTGTGTACACAGTAGTAAATAGAGGAGGCCTGGTGATGACTGTGCCTACACCCTTTCTTAATTCCAGTTTCGTCAGCCTAAGTATTTTGCATAGTAGTCTCTTTTGTAGTGTTAGACAACAGCTCAGGACTGGAAAATGGCTTATTACACACATTAATCATATAATCATGGTCACTGTCTAGTACTCTGTTAGCTAGGGTCTCATATTCTGGAATGCCATTATCCATAGCCAGTGCTGGTCTAGGACTATCCCTCTCAGGTCACTGTCTAGTACTCTGTTAGCTAGGGTCTCATATCCTGGAGTGCCATTATCCATAGCCAGTGCTGGTCTAGGACTATACCTCTCAGGTCACTATAATTCATACCATACTTTTCTGCCACAGAACCCAGACCAAAACACAAAAGGTGGATGTTTATCCATATTCATCAAGGATACACACACCTCCAGGTTAGTTACACAGCACAATGCCTCAAAGATCACCCATGTGCAACTAACAATGGGCAAAACTGCAATTCAAATTGTAGCTTGCTACAGATCACCCACCATGACCCAGGACCCCCATTCCATGTTTCTGGAGACACTAGAAAATATGAAGGTCCTAGCAAATGCCCTAATATTGGATAATTTCAATTACCCAAACATTAACTGGGAGAACTACTCAAATACTAACTCCCTTGGCCAACGCTTCCTAGAATTTATAAACTGGAGTGCCCTGGATCAACTGGTCAACACCCCCAAAAGAGGTAACAACATACTGGACCTTATCATCACCAACATGGGTGACTGGTGTTCTACACCGGAGGTCAAACCCTTGCTGGTTAGATCAGACCATAGACTAATCACTCTGGATATCCACATTCCGCCCCCACCCCCAATCAAGGAAACCACCATGAAAAACTTTTCAAAAGCAAACTTCACGTTACTTAAGACTGAAGTGGAAAGGTTCACAGCCCCCATGCTAAAGGACAATGCTGTCCAAGCTGCTGAATCCCTTACAAAGGCACTCTATGAGCACCTGCAAGAATGCATGGATTGTGCTATCCCAAGCAAAACCAAGACTCACTCCTCCAAGAAAAGGAAACCAGTCTGGTGGACCCCTGCCATAAACAAGCTATACAAAGGAGGAAACTAGTACAGAAAAGAGTAAAATCCCAAGAAGGGGAGACATCCCTGATCAGTATCAGCAAGAAGCTACGATCCCTCATAAAATCATCCAGGACTAGCTTCGAAAGAAAAATTGCCAAGGACTCCAAAGATTACCACAAAGCATTCTTTAGCTATGTCAAGAACCTAAGTGGAAACTCTCAGTTCTGCTCTGAGTTAGTGCAGAATGGCACAAAATACACTGAACTGATTGATATTGCCAACATTCTGGAGAACAGGTTTAGTGCAAACTTCACCCCCCTCTAACCCCCCTAAAGAGTCCATAACCATACCAGAAGAATGTAGTGCCCCAGAAATAACTGACACACAAGTTAAAACAGCCCTATCCAAAGGCAAACATACAGCTTTAATGGGACCAGACGGTGTCCAGGCTGTGTCTTACATGAGCTCCAAAATGAACTAACCCCTCACCTAAACATACTGTTCATACTCAGCCTCTCTTAAGGCTACATACCCATAGAGTGGTGCACAGCAACAGTTATCCTGCTCTACAAAGGTGGAGTCACAACGGACCTCGGGAACTATCTCCCTATAAACCTGACTAGCTTGGTCTGCAAGGCTATGGATCGTTTCATCATGGAATTCATTAACAGAAACATTGGGAACCTACCAACATTGGACCCTACCCAGTTTGGCTTTGTTAAGGGCAAATCATGCCTCCTAAACCTGGTGAACTTTTTTGAGACAGTTACCAAGGCTTTAGATGAGGAAAAGGAGGTCCACGCAGCCTACCTAGACCTCACAAAGGCTTTCAACACCATTCCCCATTCTGGTATTATAGACAAGCTCACAAGCCTGAACATAAACCCCTGCATCATGAGATGGGTTGCCAATTGGCTCATGGATAGAGCCCACACGGTGAGAGTTGCAGGCTCTAGGTCCAACTCTAAACCAGCTACAAGTGGCGTCCCCCAGGGCTCAGTCCTGGGACCCCTCCTGTTCGGTATATAATTCTCAGAGGTACAGGCAAGCACAGGAGGACTATGGCTGACCAAGTTCGCAGACGATTGCAAACTGGGGGCAATAATTTACTCTCCAGCTGATACAGACATCCTCCAGAAGGGTTTCACTGAGACGGATACATGGTGTCAAAATCATGGCCTCAAGCTAAATGCCAAAAAGTGCATAGTCATTCCCTTTGTAAGAAACAAAGTACCCTCAAACTACCATATATGTGGTAGCCCCCTAAATACAGAAAATGTAATAAGGGATCTGGGGACACAAGTAGATAGTAAGCTCTCCTTTGAAAATCATAATCCTTCTATGTGGCCCACCTAATCACAAAAGGTTTCACATTTAGAACAAAAGAGGTTATTGTGCCCCTCTACTCATCACTCATCAGACCCATCATAGAGTACAATGCCCCATTTGGGATGTACCTTACAAGACACCTGAAACAGCTGGAAAGACCACAGAAGTACCTCACCAAGAGGATTACTGACCTCAACCATATGCCATATGCAGCCCGACTGAAGAAACTCCAGCTGTACTTGGTTGCATACAGCTTTCTCAGAGGTGATCTCTGCCCGACATACAAGGCCATGTCCAACCCAGAATTGATGGACATGCTCCACCTAAAAAAAACAACAAATCCCCAGGAGACACAGGCTCTAGGGATCTAAACCTCACCACAATGATAAACAGGATGTGCTGGAGGGATAGATTCCTGTCCCAGAGACTCCACCATGCTTTGGAACAGGATTCCAATCTACATTAGGCAGCGCCCCTCACTCACACTCTTCAAGAGGAACCTTGACAAGTGGATGGGAAACAGAAAATTTACCCCGGGGATCACTGCAGTCACTCTGCTGGAAAAAGGCAAAGGGAACTAATGGCTCTGTTGGACCAAGGCACAGGGAACAAATCTAAAGGGCGGCAAAAGCCAACACATTCTGGCCAGGCTTATAGATGCCACTGGGCAGATAGCCTAGCACTTCCCTATGAACCTATGATCCTATATTCTGGACTGTCATTATCCATAGCCAGTGCTGGTCTAGGACTATACCTCTCAGGTCACTGTCTAGTACTGTGTTAGCTAGGGTCTCATAATCTGGAATGCCATTATCCATAGCCAGTGCTGGTCTAGGACTATACCTCTCAGGTCACTATTTAGTACTCTGTTAGCTGGATCTCATATTCTGGATTGCCATTATCCATATCACGTGCTGGTCTAGGACTATATCTCTCAGGTCACTATTTAGTACTCTGTTAGCTAGGGTCTCATATTCTGGAGTGTTATTATCCATAGCCAGTGCTGGTCTAGGACTATACCTCTCAGGTCACTGTCTAGTACTGTGTTAGCTAGGGTCTCATAATCTGGAATGCCATTATCCATAGCCAGTTTTGGTCTAGGACTATACCTTTTAGGTCACTGTCTAGTATTCTGTTGCTACGGTCTCATATTCTGGAGTGCCATTATCCATAGCCAGTGCTGGTCTAGGACTATACCTCTCAGGTCACTCTCTAGTACTCTGTTAGCTAGGGTCTCATGTTCTGGAGTGCCATTATCCATAGCCAGAGCTGGTCTAGGACTATACCTCTCAGGTCACTATCTAGTACTCTGTTAGCTAGGGTCTCATATTCTGGAGTGCCATTATCCATAGCCAGTGCTGGTCTAGGACTATACCTCTCAGGTCACTGTCTAGTACTCTGTTAGCTAGGTTCTCATAGGGTCTCATCAACCGAGTCAGTGATATAATATTTTGATTTCAGACACTCCTACCATTCCCATCTGTTGATCCTATCCCAGCTATATCCTAGTCTAGTCTCATTGGCTTATCCTGCCTAATACAGAGAGAACATTTGAGTTGGCATACCCACTTAGGCCCTGAGCTTGTCTGACTGAAGACTGTTGGAACATGGCTCAGTTCTAAGGTTAATTGGGTAATTTGTTCAAATCAGTTTGCTTGTTTTTTATTGTTATATATAAAAAAAACAATTTGCACTTTATTTGCTTTTACTGTATTTGTGTTTCTTCCTACTTCATTACCTTATTTTGCTTTTGCCTCTTCCTAAAAGTACTCCGTTTTATTTATTCTGCTGCATTTATTGCTGCTTGGTAGCAGCCTGATCAAATTGTAACTGTTATTCTATGTTTTTGTTTATTGCACTTGGGCTTCAGACCAGTTGTTTTACATTAAAAAGGTTTGTGGTCTGCACTGTTGTGGCAGGACAGGTAGCTTACATCCTTCTAAGTTGTGAATTGCTGATTGAAGGCTCAGTGTCTATTATTCTAAAAGTGTATTGTTTTACATTAAGAAAGTTTGTGGACTGCATTGTTGTGGCAGGACAGGTGGCTTACATCCTTCTAAGTTGCTTTTACTGTATTTGTGTTTCTTCCTACTTCATTACCTTATTTTGCTTTTGCCTCTTCCTAAAAGTACTCAGTTTTATTTATTCTGCTGCATTTATTGCTGCTTGGTAGCAGCCTGATCAAATTGTAACTGTTATTCTATGTCTTTTGTTTACTGCACTTGGGTCTCAGACCAGTTGTTTTACATTAAAAAAAGTTTGTGGTCTGCACTGTTGTGGCAGGACAGGTAGCTTACATCCTTCTAAGTTGGGAATTGCTGATTGAAGGCTCAGTGTCTGTTATTCTAAAAGTGTAGCAATTCTGGTTTAAGCACTTGGGCTCCAGGCCAGTTATTTTACATTAAGAAGGTTTGTGGTCTGCAATCTTGTGGGAGGAGAGGCTAGATTCTACCCTTCTGAGCTGGAAATTTCTGGTTAAAGGCTTACTGTGCCTTCCCATTTGAACTGTTTTTCTGATATTGTTACACCTTGTCTGCTGTAGCATAGACTAGATTCAGGCCTGCTGAATCTAGCTTTGTTTGTATAATTTGAGCACTAATCCAGGCCATCTTTTTTGGAGAAGGTTCCCCTGCTCCCTAGTGGCAGGAGTGTGCAGTTAGAACTTATCAGATTGAAGACTGCTGGAACAGGGCTCAGTTTTGAGTTTTTTTCTGGTTAATTGGGTAATTTGTTTAAATCAGTTTGCACGTTTTCTATTGTTTTATATATATAAAAAATCGCACTTTATTCATCTGCTTTTACTGTAATTTTGTTTCTTCCCACTTTATTACCTTATTTTGTTTGTGATTCTTCTTAAAAGTACTCAGTTGTATTATTCTGCTGCAGTTATTACTGCTTGGTAGCAGCCTGATTAAATTGTAACTGTTATTCTAAGCCTTTTGGTTTAAGCACTTGGGCTTCAAACCAGTTGTTTTACATTAAGAAAGTTTGTGGACTGCATTGTTGTGGCAGGACAGGTGGCTTACATCCTTCTAAGTTGGGAATTGCTGATTGAAGGCTTAGTGTCTGTTATTCTAAAAGCACATTAGTTCCGGTTTAAGCACTTGGGCTTCAGGCCAGTTTTTTTACATTAAGAAGGTTTGTTGTCTGCACTCTTGTAGGAGGAGAAGCTAGATTCTACCCTTCTGAGGTGGGAATTTCTGGTTAAAGGCTTATTGTGCCTGCTTATTTGACCTGTTTCTTTCTGAAATTTGTGTGCCTTGTTTGCTGTAGCCTAGAAGTTAATAGTTTATTGGCCATTTTGGGCTAATTTCTATTTCTTTCTTTTCCCTTCTATAAAAACCACATTTGTGCAGCTTTGCATGTCGGGCAGTGCCGGTTAGCAAGGGTTAAACTAGTCCCAGCTCCACGAAGTCTGATCTTCAATTTTTCCCTTGGAACTAGACAAACTTTCAACTTAAGCACTCAAACCATTCATTTCACAGCCCAGCACTTGTCAAAACTCATAGCAAGCACTGATTAACCCTAGCACTAGACCCCCTATACTGTCCAGAAGGACAAGGCTCTCTATTCATCCCTACCAGCTAATCAGTAAAACAGCTCACTTTACCTATTCAGGCATGTCCAAAGGGCAGTTTCAGGTGTACTCTCCAGTCCATCTGGTGAATCTTGTCATTTTGATGCAATGTTACAACTGCCTCATGTACACAGACAACCCTCTCCTCCTACCACCAAACACTAATATATGCAAGAGATGCAATTATACAGCCAAACTGGAGGCCAAGCTCTCTCAACCCAAAACTGGAACTGACAGTCAAGAGGAGAAGGAAAATACTTGCATCAAGCCACCAGTCTCACATAGACCTACTAAATCAACACCGACAAATAACACACATGCACACGAGAACATACTCGGAGGCTCTAAACAAAAATCTGCAAAAGCAACAGAGACCTCCAAAGCAGACACCCATGCAACCTCCACACCCCATCACAAACCATGAAACACGTACTTCACAAAACCAGTATGCCACACAATTACAGCCCTTAAGGCAAAATAACATACCCAACACACTAGTAATAGGTGACTCTATAGTCAGGCACACTGATGTCCCACTAACTAGGCTGGACAAGGAGAAGGCTACAGTTAGCTGCCTGTTGGGTGCCAGGATCCACCACATAACACAAGCACTCAGGTCACTCCAGAACAAGTACAAATATGACTCTGTCATTGTCCATGTTAGTGTGAATGACCTGAAATGTACCTCCCTGGACTACATGAAAAGAGACATGGAAAAGCTCTCTGATCATGTAGCCCAGGCAGTATGAACCTGGTACGAATAGCAGTGGCCTCAGAGCTGAACCCTGATGCACACTCACTCCCACTAGGAACCTCTCTGGGAGACTGAACACTGTTTGCACTTGAGTCATTTGTTCCTTGTACATAGCCTACGCTAATTCTACTAATGTTTCTGGGAGATCAAACCATTGCAGAACTGCTGAAATCAGCTTTCTTATGAAGTTGCCATATGCTTTCTCCAAGTCTAGGAATACTCAGTTGGACTCTTTCCTCATCTCTATCTTCTTCTCAACTATCTGTCTCACTGCAAGCATCAAGTTACTTGTATTGCATCCTGATCTGAATTTGAGCTGCTATTCTCCCATCTTACTTTCTACTACTCTAAAAATTCATTTATAAATCACCCTCTCCAGAACTTTTATGCAATGTGACAGGAGTCTGACACCTCTGTACTGCACACATGTCCTCTTTGTTCTTGAACACTGGCGCAAGTATGTTTAGTCTCCAGTCATCTAGGATACAACTTTCTCTTCACACTGCTATGTGTACCCTCAGGAGCTATTTCTCCATTATCTCACCTGGCATCTTCATCATATCTTCTGTGACCTCATCTGAGCCTGCTAGTTTCTGTGACTTCATCTTCCTTAGTGCTGTTCATATTTCTTTTATGCTGGGCTCCTCCTCTTCTCTCATTGTAGGCTGTGTCTGGGACAATACAGTTTCTGTTGGGTTTTCTTCTTACACATCTTACTGCAGTAGTATGTTAATAAATATATCCACTACATACAAAATCACATTCCTTTAAAATTTCTATAAGCAAGGCCATCGGAAGACAAACCAACAAAGATAAAAGAGTGGGAAAAATACGTCTGACCTCACAAAGCCAGAGATGGGTTTTTTTTCCTTCCCAAATACAAATTTCTCCCAGGTGTAGCTGTTGTTCTGTGTCATCTACAATAGTGAGATGAGGCTGTCCACAGCCATCAGGGTTTATACCATGTAGATTTAAGCCTTCAACTGTGATGACTATGCAAATAAGGGCCCGACTAATAAATGTTTTGAATCAATCTATGTTGTGGCCACATGACAATCTTCACACTAAAGTGCTCCTGCAGTCTCATGAACTCACATGAGCACCTGAGAATGCATGGGCAGGTTGATGACACAAAAGGGGGCATTCTGTAAAATGCATTACTCAAAGCTAATCTTAATGCAGTGAGTACATACAAGTTGTGCCATTTATTATACATTTATGCACTTTGGAATGGCATTAATATTGGTATCATTTTCTTTCACACCCCAACAGAAAAAATCTTATTGAAATGCACTATGTTTTCTGGCAACTGGCAAAATGTGCAATGGTACTGAGCACAAAATGTCAGCCATTACTCTCTGTAGTAAGGTCTAGAACATGACCATGACTTACAATGCCACTGTCTGTGTGGCAGGGTGCCCCAGTGGTGCAGCAAGGATCCTGAGCTCTTCCACCAATTACTCCAAAGGAACCACTGGAAGAAAATGCTTGGGGACTCCTGCCACTATTTCACTTGCTGGATTTGCAGTTGTTCCTGGTAGTGGCTCTGCCAGGGGTGGTGTCTACAAGACCTTTTGGGGTGCTAGTGGACCAATGTATAGATACCCACATCAGCCTCCTGGAAATAATTCTCCAGTGACTAGTAGAGATGCATCCTTGCCTGGGCTAACCATCAATATTTCAGCCAGGACCCAGTGGGGAGGGTAGACAAGGTGCTGTCTGTCCTTTGTTTGGGAGTGATAAGGCAGGACAGGGCAGAATAAGAGACCTATCAACTTTGCATCCTATCCTGCTGTATTCCTCCATTTTGTGTCCATGCCCTCTCCTGTGTATAATTCAAGCCTCCCCATCATCAGTGTCTTCTCTTTGTTTTTCTTACATCTCTGAATCCATTCCCCTCAGCTTCCTTCAGTGGGTCAGCACCTCCTTTGTCCTCACCTTCCTTCAGTGGGTCAGCACCTCATTTGTCCACAGCTTCCTTCAGTGGGTCAGCATCTCCTTTGTCCACAGCTTCCTTTAGTGAGTCAGCACCTCCTATGTCCTCACCTTCCTTCAGTGGGGCAGCACCTCCTTTGTCCACAGCTTCCTTCAGTGGGTCAGTACCTACTTTGTCCTCACCTTCCTTCAGTGGGGCAGCACCTTTTTGTCCACAGCTTCCTTCAGTAAGTCAGCACCTCCTTTGTCCTTACCTTCCTTCAGTGGGGTAGCACCTACTTTGTCCTCACCTTCCTTCAGTGGATCAGCACCTCCTTTGTCCACAGCTTCCTTCAGTGAGTCAGCACCTTTTTTGTCCTCACCTTCCTTCAGTGGGCAGCACCTCCTTTGTCCTCATCTTCCTTCAGTGTGTCAGCACCTTCTCTGTCCTCACCTTCCTTCAGTGGGGCAGCACCTCCTTTGTCCTCACCTTCCTTCAGTGGGTCAGCACCTCCTTTGTCCACAGCTTCCTTCAGTGGGTCAGCACCTCCTTTGTCCACAGCTACCTTCAGTGGGTCAGCACCTCCTTTGTCCTCAACTTCCTTCAGTGGGTCAGCACCTCATTTGTCCACAGCTTCCTTCAGTGGGTCAGCATCTCCTTTGTCCACAGCTTCCTTCAGTGGGTCAGCACCTCCTTTGTCCTCATCTTCCTTCAGTGGGGCAGCATCTACTTTGTCAGTCTTTTCTCTTTTATGTGTGTGTGCATTTCTTGTGCTACCTAGCCTCAAACTCTTACCATATCTTCACCTTCATCACCTTCCTTTCTTAAAAAATGGGCACCTGTACCCCCCAAAAAAATACCATTCCCCCTCATCACATTCTTTCCTTACCTGTTTCCCTTTGTGCGCTTCCATCTTCTTGCTGCCTAATTTTCCTGCTGTCCTCTACTCCTGTCTCGACCAGTTATTCCAGCCAAAGGACATATTCCAACAGGGCAGTGCCACCTTTAATGGAGCAGGTTGCTTTTCCCATTTGATCTCATCTTACAGCACGTATACATGCTGGGATGTGCACACCCTCTACATTGGGCAAGTTTGCTCATCAGATTACATGGCCACTACCGTGGCTTTTTTCTCCTTTACAACAGATGCTGCTGCAGACATGAATGGGATTAATTATTTACAGCAATTCAAACTCTTGCATTTTTACACTGTTACTTGATAATGAGTTCTGATCTGCAGTGTGCCTGGATAATAAGCATCTGGAAGCTAGTCACCATTGTTGACAGCATGTTACAGCTTGGGGATGGGGGCTAGGGGCAAAGCTCCCCAGTTGTTTGTATTCAAAATGTTTCCATGTGTTTTTTGTTTGTGTTGGCCAACTACCTGATTTCACTAGGTAGTGTCTTGGTGATCTGAGGAGTCAGCTAAATGGGAATTTGTTGTTTTATCTCGCTCATATGGTTTTCAAGTAACTGGCTTTTCACATTTTTGAAGTAGACCCGTTTCTGAACCTAATTCCATATCTTTTCAACTCCGCCAATTCTGCTAAATAGTAAATGCTGCAATTAAAAAATACAGATATTATGGAGGGGGTCCTCAATGAGCAATCAAATCCATGACTAATCAGTGAAAATCCAACAAAAATAATGTAAAGGTGTATTCTGTAATGTATGTGGAGATACTTGGGTATTCCTCAAAAAAGTTGCTGTTAGGAAGCATGGGTTTGGTCAGAACACATGGCTTTAGCTGACAGACATGGACAGCAGCCTTAGTGGCTCTCCTGCTTGTCCTCATAAGTCCCTGCTACTTTGGTGACATGTTACAGAAGCTGTTAGTAGGAACAGAGATGAAAGTGAGAAGATATTGTAAACACGGAGTTCTACCTTTGATGCAACCATGGAGAGTAGAAGAGTCATTGATAATTCTTGAAATAAAAATAGAATGAAATCTAAAGCAATCATAGTCATTCACTATGGCTGAAAAGAATTAATTTCAAAGCCAGAAGCTAGACAAACACTGCCAGCATTAGTGTATTATGTGAGTTTGTGCTTGTATTGCAATAGCCAGAAATAAGATTACCTTTAGAAATAATCTGCCATTTTGCGCTGCCTGCAGTTTATTGCTCATAATGTATGAGATTAAGAAATCTGCCTCTCAATATGAAGTGTTAGTCCCTAGAGGGTGTCGTATCCATGACATTTTAAAGATTAATAGCTGCAAAATCCTTTATGAACTACCGTAGTGAGCCAGTAATTATTTGGATTTAGATAGTTAATCATAAATGAGTTTGTGAAACTGCAAAAATGCAATAATAAATCAGTCATTCATCTGAGATCAAGCTAGCACAAATTCTTGCCATGTTATTTTAAAAAGCTCTTTGGAAAGTGCAGCTTGGATTCACAAATTAAGTTGTTTTACAGGCTCTCTGGGTACGCCAGTATAATACAAATCAAAGTAATATTTTTGTTTTGCTTTTCTATACCACCTTTTATTAACATTGTAAACCATAATGCATAACGTTTATGACAAGCAAAAGACAAAATAATGAATATCCATCAGTGATCGACAAGTATTCACTATTAGAAAATGCTTCACAAGCTAGGAGAGTGACAGGAGAAGATATTGCTTTCATAGCTGTATCTCTGAAGTATAAGCAAGATACACACGTTTTACATCATCTCCAGAGGTCTAATGTTATGCTGTTTTATTTTCTACATTCATATCATTTCTAAAAGGAGAGCTTGGATATAACAGCTATGTGCCTGTTCAATTAATAATAACTCGACACTGATTCTGTCTCTCACAATAATTACATAAATTTAAGAAGAGAAAAAGTAGGTTGCATAACTTATCAGGTAAAATATCACCTGTACATAATCAGACCGTTCTAACACAGGAATAACAGCATCTGTCAAGTAAAAGAAATAATGTGCAGAGCAGAAATCCTGTGACTTGAGAATCATTACCACCCACACTATCATTCAAACTTAAGTAATAGAGGTAGGCAACCTGTGGTCTGCAACTACTTTGGTAGTCAATGATAGTGCCAACGTTGACAACTGAAAAACAGAAGAAAAGGACTTAGACATAGTTCCTTTTTGTTTTCCTTGAGAGTGTCTGCTTCCCTGGCTATTGCACACCAGAAGTGGTTCGGTTATAAATTATATACACAATTTCTTCAAACCACCTCCTTCTACTGATGCAGAAACAGCTCAAGCTGCATTTGTAAATCGCACGGAGCAGTAAAACGTTATCTTCTTTTTCTTTATTTTTCTGCGTTGTAGCAGCATTAACCTTTGCTAACAAACTGAGCACCTTACAGTATGTTTGCCATATGTCTGTTGATGTTATTCGGCATTTGCCCAATTGTCTTTCATCATTTTTCCTTCCTTATCGTCTTTCTTCCAGTTTATGACAGACACGATCATGCAAAGGGTCAATGCATAATTAACCATATTGAAAAGCTGTAATTTCCAAGACTTACATGTCTAGACCTGCTAGTTTTTACAGTGACTACAAGCTAGCAGTATTATCAATTTACTTTATTTGTTTAATATAGGAAGATTGAACAGAATGTCTGTTTTAGCCACAGATAATTGCAATAATACAAGATGAGATTTAGAGAATAACACAACTCATGGTAGATTCACAAATTCAAAATAGAAATTGAAATGACACATTAACTTCAATATACAGTACATAATTCTGATTTAGACTGCCTAATTATAGCTGACTATATTTACTTTATTATGACATTAAAAACAAAGGAAATTTCAAGTCAGTAACAGCAATTCAGAAGGCAATATTGAACAAACAGTTGTGACATGGTAACATTTAAACTGTTAATTTGCTATCAGCAGGTACACAAACACTAAAACAAAACTTGAAACTAGAGAAACTTAGGTGCAATATTACTGACACAGAATTTATTTAAAGTATTGAACAAGACAATTTATTCAATAATCAACTCCCAATTTCTGTTCTATTAGGATGAAAATGCTTATTTTCTTCAGTACTTTTAGTAAATAACAGTAATATTGTATGAGTGTCTCTATTTTCAAGATTTTGTTTTGAGTATTTGAAGTTCTGTTCCTTGTAAAAGGAATGGCTTTTGTTTAATATCTGGGTGCACAAACACCCCATATTTGAGATGGAACCTAACATTACCAGGCAGTGAACTAAAAGTCTCAGTCCAAGGATTCAGTCAATACCATTTGCTGGACAGAGCTCACCTGGCTATTAATGCTACTTTTGCATTGTGCCCAGACAGCCTTCCTCCGCCATGAATGGACAGCCAGCACAGACAGTCCCCTCAGCACCCATGTCACTAGTCAAACATGTGTCTTATGGGTGCAGTGAGGGCTTTACTCCATCTTCACCATGGGGTAAAATTATAAATGTGCAAATCATGCACATTGACAGTTGAACTTCTGGTAGTTGAAAAGTGTGTTAGTTGTAATTACAGGTAGAGAATATTCTGGAATAAAAATTAATATTTCTTTAGTAATAATTATTTTGCTTCTTTTTTTCTGGATACTTTAGCAATAATGAATGACTACACATGGGTAATTCTTGGTTTTCTCATGACTGGTGGGGTCAAATTAGTAGCAATCTTTTGCTTGCTAGCTGTTTATGCTTACAAACTGTGGCATACCTGACTAATGCTCTGGTTTGGGAGATATGAGTGACACTGGCATGGTTTGAAATTCATTCAGGTGTAGTTACTTGTAGGTTCAGTCCTCAGGTCACTCCTCTGTGACATTTACTTCTCAGTGGTGAAAGCTACTGTTAAGGGCTCATGGCTAACTAAGTCTGCAAATGACTCTGAACTTAGTGCTGTCATAAACTCCCCTGAGGACACCAAGATCCTCAAAAAGGGCCTTTCCCTTAGCAATAGCTGGTGTCAAAATGTAAACTAAAACTAAATGGCAACAAATTTATAAAAATATTCTGTGATAAACAATGAGTTCCTTGTAACTATCACATTGACAATAGACCCCAAAAACTGATTGAGTAGTTAGGGACTTAGGAATCAATCCAGACAATTTAATAACCTTTTATCACAACTGATAACCACATATCTGAGTCCTTTCCCTTGTATTACTAAGAGCATGGCATCCAGGTCTGGGGATATGATCATTCTAGAGTATTCTGCACTCATCAAGCTGATCATTGGGTATAATGCCCCCTTCGGTATGTACCTGTCCAGACATTTGACACAACGCAATGCTCACAGTGTTTTCATATAAAGAAAACAAAAGGCCTAAATCATAAAAACTATACAGATCATTTCAAGGTCTTCTACCCCTTCTTGGTGTCATTCAGGTGATTGAGGATCAATCTCTGCCTCATGTATAGAGTCTCCTGTCAGACCTACTGCATGTCTGTGTGTCCAATATGGCATAAACACCTGCTCAAGAGATCTAATTATCTTCTGCAACATCATTAAAGCATGTTGGCAGGATAGATATTGCCTCACAGAAAATGCCACTTCCTTGAAATTGGCTTTCTCTCCACATAAAGCAAAGCACTTCTGTTAGACTATTCAAACGTAATCTGTACAGACGGATGGGTAACTGCAAATTCACCCCTGGTTCTGTACCCCTGGTTTATCACCTTTATCCCTCCTGCATAAGGGTATATTGTAAATGTTCTGGTCAGCTATATAGGGGCCAAATACTTCAAGGAAATGTGTGACTAGACTTGCAAAGATTCTTGCATATCCCTAGCCTAATAAGTACCTGTCAAGCTATGAACAAACATATTGTGATTTATCTAATGTAATCGCACTCCCTCTATCCAGCAATCGCCATTTCCTTTCAAGCTATCACAATATTATACCTAACAAGAGTGTTATGGCACAATGAAATAAATCAAAC